>NC_092232.1:21096527-21189027 GCF_036320965.1 Panulirus ornatus
TTCCTTTCTTACTTCTTTTCATTCCATCTAATTACCTACCCGTTCTTTCACACATACACGAACATAAACGCACAAGGCACGACCTATGGATATGATGACTAGCAGCTGCTTCCCACAGTTTCTGTGAGGAGACCAGTAGCATGAGGATTGGTCAGTACCTGATCATGCCACCTCCTATCCTCGCAATAGAGAAACTGAGAAGTTCTCGTCTTCCTTACGTCGTTCCCTTGTCCATCTTCAAGGGAAGGGTCTATAAACATCTGAAAAGCTCTTTGTGGCGTTCCTAATATACATTACCATACCTTTCCAACTGAGATGGCTTCATCTGAGGTATTAAAGGTAGCCCGTGCCACACGTCGGCTACCACCAAAAAAAAAAAAAAAAATGTAAACAACAACATACAAACACGCACAGAGAGAGAGAGAGAGAGAGAGAGAGAGAGAGAGAGAGAGAGAGAGAGAGAGAGAGAGAGAGAGAGAGAGAGAGAGCACTACTGACAAAACCCCAACCATGCAAAAACGTAACAATGCCCTCAACTTACACAGCCAGTGGAGGAGGAGCCACGCCTGCTGTCGCTGCGGTACTGCTCCAGGTCCAGTTGGTAGTAGTCCAGGATGGACCTCTTGCTGGGGCTGCTCGGCAGACCACCTCCCTCCTCCAGGCGGTATGGGGACAGGTACTTGCCGGATGAGTTGGCGGCGGCGGAGGACGAGGCAGCCCCGATGAAGCTGGGGCTCTTGGCGAACCTCACCACCATGACGACGCCTCGCTCGATCAGTTACGGGTTCCTTCGGTGACCACGACGCGCGTCGCTCCCTCGAGCGTCTCAAGATTCACTCTACACGTACTGGATATATCTGTCTTTACACCGTCCGGCGGTACTTTATTACAACGAACTTGAGGGGGAGAAGAATTGTTTCAGGTTAGGTTTTCGTTCGGAGGTTGTGGAGGAAAGATTCATGTACGAAGATAGAGGCGATCAATCAAATATATATGTATAAGGCAGCGTGAAGGGGAGACCGTCTTGGCCCTGATAGAGTCATTTAGCTCCCGTTTTTTTTTTCTTTCTTTATTAAAGTAATAATACAGGAGACCATTTCCAGCTTCCCATTCCAGAGGAGACGCATTTTTTTTTTCCTCCTCTATTCCCTGGGATAACAGACGTATAGATAGATAAGATAAATAAATAGATCGATAGATAGATAGGTTGACTGACTGATAGATAGATAAAGGGATAGGTAGATATAGTTGTAACCGGTCAGCTTGCACGGGGATCTATTGCGAGTGAAAAAGTCACCTTTGGTGAGAGTGTGTCATCGTCGACTGGTTACAAGGAACACAATCTCGCCGAGGACCCTCCCACTCCAAAAGGGTCCATTACTTCCCTGCTACTGACTGTGGCGCAGACTTGAAGCTACAGGAGCTGTATTACCGTCTACCTAACCCACACTGATGCCGCAAACCTCCCTAACAACAGACCAACGTACGTCCCACAATGGTCCAAGTTACCCACCTGTCCCACAATGGCCCAACTTAACCACCTGTCCTACAATGGCTCAACTTAACCACCTGTCCCACAATGGCCCAACTTAACCACCTGTCCCACAATGGCCTAACTTAACCACCTGTTGTACAATAGTCTAGCTTAAAACGTCTGTCCTACAAGAATGTAGCTTTGACAAGTTATATCAGAAGCTTCTACGAATGTTATCTGCAGTTATCACAACATAGTACAGCTTGACAACCTCTCCTACAACAGTATAACTTGACAACCTCTCCTACAACAGTATAATTTGACAACCTCTCCTGCAAATTTGACAACCTCTCCTACAAACGTATAACGTGGCAACCTCTCCTACAAACGTATAACTTGACAACCTCTCCTTCAACAACCCAGCTTCACAATCCCTCCAACGACAAACTAGTTTCGCAGCTTCCCAAACAATATAGTTAAGGCTCGTTATCTGCCCTGCAGATGTTTAGCTTTGCAGCCTACCTCACAACAGTCTACCTATCCTACCTACCCCACAACAGAATAGACCCCTGAACTAAAGCAACAACTTTACCTTTACAGTCAGCCCCACAACCACATAACTTTATAAGTTGCCCCGCTAGTCTACCATCGTAACTTACCTTGATAGCATACCACCAAAACTTGCCCCGCTAGTTTACCATCACAACCTACCCTGATAGTCTACCATCATAACTTACCCTGATAGTCTACCAACACAGCTTACCCTGATAGTCTGCCATCACAACTTACCCTGATAGTCTACCAACACAGCTTACCCTGATAGTCTACCATCACAACTTACCCTGATAGTCTACCAACACAACTTGCCCTGATGGTCTACCTTCACAACCCTGCCTGCCCAACTAGTTTACCCTCACAGTCTACCACGCAACGGGTGGGACCAACAATAACGCATGGCTTTCCAGAGAACAACAACAACATGAGCCAACCATCAAGTGTACTCGGTCTGTAGCGGGAAGATATATAAGTATTGTACTCGCTTTTTTTCTGTGAGGTTTATTTCGTCAAGCCGGTTATGTTCCGGTCCACCAGCCGCCTGAGAGAGAGAGAGAGAGAGAGAGAGAGAGAGAGAGAGAGAGAGAGAGAGAGAGACGGAGGTGGGGGTTTGTCATGGTCACCCCGCATAAAATGATATACATATATCCCTTCCATACATGTAACACCTGCAAATATGTTTTACGCATACTGATGAGTACTGAGATGTTTCAGCCCTTGAGCACGACAATGTGACCCTTGAACACGACGATGTGAACCCTTGAACACGACGGTGCTGCTTTGAACACGACAGTGCTGCCCTTGAACACGACGGTGCTGCCCTTGAACACGACGGTGCTGCTTTGAACACGACAGTGCTGCCCTTGAACACGACGGAGCTGCCCTTGAACACGACAGTGTGGCCCTTACGACGGTGCTGCCCTTGAGCACGATGGTGCCGCCCTTGAACACGACAGCGTGGCCCTTGACCACGACGGTGCTGCCCTTGAGCACGATGGTGCTGCCCTTGAACACGACAGCGTGGCCCTTGAGCACGACGGTGTGTCCCTTCGGTCTGATGACCCTAGCCTTTGATTCGACCCCTGACGTCAAGGGCCCGTGTCAAAATACCTAAAGGTTGTACCATCGTGCTCAAGGTCCCGTAACCTCGCGCCCTGGTGTCGTACTTCAGACTCGGAACGCCGTGCTTTAAGAGCTGAAAGGTACAAGTGAGTGATGCCATGTAAAGCAACTTGCGTACCACAGTCCGGCCCTCATTATAACACTCGAGAGAGGGAGTGACCCAGGCTTAATCTGAACGATAACTGACAGCCCGCGTACCACACACACACACACACACACACACACACACACACACAAACACTGGGATTATGACAGCCCGCGTACCACACACACACACACACACACACACACACACACACACACTGGGATTATGACAGCCCGCCTACCACACCCACACACACACACACCCACACACACACACACCCACACACACACAAACTGGGATTATATAACCCGTGTGTACGTACACTCTACTACTACTACTACTACTACTAGTTACTTCCTGAGGCTGGCTAGGTATGATCTGGTTACCACACGTCGCAGGACGATGTGGCAGGTGGACGGCTGTACGGCTGTCCCTGCGCTGTGAGGACAATTCTACGTCTGACTACCAGTACCTGGTCGTGTGGGGACAGTTCTACGTCTGACTACCAGTACCTGGTCGTGTGGGTACAGTTCTACGTCTCACTGCCAGTACCTGGTCGCATAAACCAGACGACAGACTTCCTAAAACTATTGTTTGATGATTCGGTATCAGATAATGGAGTTATAAATTGTCTATGAAGACTTTATGGATTAAACCGATATTCTAAGCAGTTACTTAACAAGCGCTTGCGTCTTGTGTATATTACTTATCAACAGAGCCATGACTGTGCTAATGGGGGCGTCCAACAGGGTTGTGCATGCGCTGATAAGGGCTTCCAACAAAGCTATTCGTGTGCTGATAGACGGGCTTCTAACACAGCTATGTATGTGCAGATGGAGGCTTCCAACAAAGGGATGCATGTGATAATGCGGGTTTCTAACAAAGCAATGCATGTGTTGGGGGTGGCACCCAAAAGAGCAATGGTTGTGCTAACACTAGCCAACCAACGATGTAGCAGCGCAACACGTAATGCAGATGAACAACATTCTACAACAGGGATCACCTCGTCTCAGAAAACACGTCTGGACCATATTTTACAAAAAGGACTTAAACCTTTCCAGATAAATCACCTTATCCTCAACACCAGAGGAGTCCCACCCGCTGATCGGCTCTGTAGCAAAGCAGACCATAAAGACCACCGATCGCGGTGCGCGGACCAGAAGACCATGCAGCACGTAACTACATTATGTAACAACTGACACACAGACACACACACACACACACACACACACAAACCATCACGGTGAGGTGACTGAAGCTTAGCCATCATCAGCAAGGTCCGAGTTTCGTAACTGGTAGCAAGTTAAGCCCAGCAACTGAGACGTTTGTCCCTCAGCCCCCAAGCTTCGTGTCCACCTCCAACACACACACACACACACACACACAACTCACCCACCCGAACGCATCATCAGTCTTCGCCGCGCACCACAGGACCAAAGGCGACAAGCGACAGCAAACACGTTACTCATCGCGTCCCTCACCTCCCTCCGTCCCTCCCTACCAACCTGAGACTCAGCTGAGAGGGACGGGCTAGTTGGAGGTAGTCTCGAGCAGGAGCAACAATGGTCAGGGTGAGAACATAACAGGAGACCTCAACACACACACACACACACACACACACACACACACACACACACACACACACAAGTGAAAAGAAAGGCCTCTCAAGGACACCCCTACACCCCCGATAGGTAACAATAAACACCACGGGACACTTGACCTCCCCTTGCAGGATAACGCTCATTCACGACGGGGATTTCATACCTTTCCTAAACCTTTGAAAAACCTCCATCAAAAAGCTTCCAAAAATAACGAGAGGCTCATCAGACTTGACCTCGTCATCAAAGTGTCATATTAATTTCGACAATGCTGTACACACGACAGGAGTATTTAAGCTGACATATGTATCGGGAGTACAGTGTTAAGTTCCTCGTGACTCGGGGGACAAAAGGACCGAGGTGTGTGAAGCTAAAAGGGAGGCACGATGGTCGCAGTTCTCCTCCATCAACACTACTGAAGGAGGGGCAGACTGACTGACGCACGCTACCGTAGCACTGTCACATCCCTCCAACGACCAGGATGGTACACTGTACCAGACGGATCACTGGCCAGGGAAGTATACTATACCAGACGAATCACTGGCCAGGGCGGTACACTGTACCAGACGAATGGCTGGCCAGAGCGGTACACTGTACCAGATGAATGGCTGGCCAAGGCAGTCCACTGCATTACCCTGGTCCAGACACCGCGACCACCACCTCCCACGTCAGATCGAAGCCGCCACGAGAGATCGTGGAGCTCTCCCACCACAGCCCTGATGCCTCGACCCACGTCTCCATCCCCGAGAGTCTGACAGGGCGAGAAAACTTTGGAGGATCCTGCAAGCAAGTGCTGACCTTGAGGAATCCCACGGAGGGTCTTCAAACGCCGTCGTTCCACGCCACCGACTTCCTCACCCCAGGGAGAGAGAGAGAGAGAGAGAGAGAGAGAGAGAGAGAGAGAGAGAGAGAGAGAGAGAGAGAGAGAGAGAGAGAGAGAGAGAGAGAGAGAGAGAGAGAAAATGAGGTATAAACCCAGAGTGATATTCTCATCTCGTCACCTGTGTCGGTCTGACGCAGTGGCATAACAGGAGAGCCCGGTAGGGGAGCATTGGGGCGGCGGATAGCTCCCTCAGGGTAGCGGCGGATGAGAGATGTGATGATGCAAATGATCAAATTAATCTACATTCCATGTGAGAGAGAGAGAGATTCAGACTCGAGAGAGATTCAGACTCATAACCCGAGGGGTTCAGTTAGGTAAGACAGGTTCGGTTGCTTTTACGACCGTCAAAACAACTCCTCTGGACCTCCAGAAGTTCCGGCGCCACTCGGAGGGTGAGGGGGTACAAAAGCACAGATGAAGAGGAGGACCCGGGCACTGCAGGACTCCTTGACCTAGCCACGTAACCAGTTCCTCCACGCCGCTTCCTGCGACTTCAGACTCTCCTGGAGGCTGCGGTTTCATTTCTCACGATACCATACCCAATTAGTAGTAGAACCTTTCTGAAATCATCATCCCCCTCTCTCCAAATTAAACATCCGACGCCCAAACCTGCGTAGAGCGATTTTGCGTCATGGCGCAACGTCACACTTTTGATCTTACATAACGAGTGACCAACAACATGAGGAAGGGGCCGTGGCCGGCTGGCGTAATTTGGGGTGGGGCAGAGGGTGCGTGGATTGCCGGAGGGCTCCAGAGGCCTTCAAAAATAATGAGGTTCGCCTCCACCCACACACGACAATCATTCCACTCATTCCTCGAGAGTAGAACTTTTAGAAGAGGTCTGGTGGCTGAGAGGACCGGGCGTCCGTTGGCTATGTGCGTAGCGGAAATGTGTGTTGTGTGTGTGTGTGTGTGTGTGTGTGTGTGTGTGTGTGTGTGTGTGTGTGTGTACCATTTGTACTGTAAGGACATGGAGTCCTTACACTCATGGAGCCCCATCATCTCTTGAACGGTCTATATCATCATAAGACATGTATGTTGTCTATATCAACTATGTCCTTATTCACTCGCTTTCCATCAGTCATGTAACATAAAAGTACTTCTATGCGTCTTCTTTTCCCGTTAAGTCCTGTGGTTCCTCTATCCCTACGTCTCCCTAAGAACTATTCACCGTCTACTCAGCTCCCTGAATTCTGGTACCATCATTGTTGCTCTCCTCTGGGCCGTCTGTATTAGCTCTTTGTCCTTTCTACGGTGCGGTAACGAAACTTGAGTAGCATATTCTACTTTTGATCTTATATATGATGCCAAAAGCTTGCGGGATATTTTTTTTATCTAAGAACTTGTATGCGATTCTAATATTTGCCAACAAACAGTTGTCTTCTTATATTATTCTCCTTAAGACGGGACTGTGGCGAAAGACTTGGGACAATATCCATTTCAGGTCTTTCTCACATACAGACTCCTGTATGTAATTTCTGGCTAAATGATATTCATATCAGGGTTGTCCTTCAAAGTGAACCATCCTGATTACATCTGCTGAGGCTGAAGTTCATCAAACATGAATCAAACCAACTTTGGAGTCTGTCAAGGTTACCCTGTAAGCTGATGCAATCTTCCGCGCTTTTCACTTCCCTCATGACCTCTGCATCATCCAAGAAAAAAAACATGCAGAAAGGAACTCCTACCTTCAGGCAAGTCATATACATAACTCAAGAAGAGTTACGGTCCCAGAACATAACTCTGTGGTACTCCGCTGGTCACCTCGAACCATCTGATAAAAGCACCACCGACATGCGTCGCTTGTGCCCTCCTACCGAGATAATCTTCAATCCACTGACAGGAGGAGGTTACCCTTTGTTCCTACCTCGTGATCCAGCTTCTTAATCAATCTCTCATGTGGTACAGAATCAAACGCTTTCTGTTACTCTAGTTACAATCCACAAGTGTTCCCCTTTTGTTTAGGACTGAGTTTACTCTCTCTTGCAGAGCTGTATGAGCTCTGTAACTCACGACCTCCTATCCTTAAAAACCAAGCTGTCTCTCACTCAAGTAATCTCTCCTCTGTAGAAAGTCATCCACTTGCCTTCTCATAATCTTTTCCACGACCTTACGCACCACACTCGTCAGTGAGGTCGGTCTGTAGCTTGGCGCCTGTACCCGGTCTTCTTTCTTATATAAAGGCGCCTCGCCTCCCTCCAGTACCATCTTGAACAGTGGTTTGTCAAGCGTATCAGTGGATATCTTTTAGCACATATGGTGACATTTCATCAGGGCCATAAGCCTTGTATGGATCAAGTCCTTTGCGTAACCTGTCAATGTCTTTTCTAGATATCTCAACGATTTCCAATACCTCCTCCCTGGTGTTGGGACGACACTGTCCTCCACTGTGACAACACCTAAGAAACTGTTATCCACATCTTCACAAAATCTTGCATCGTCCGCTACAATGCTTCCCTCAGAATCCCTGGGGCCTGAGGAGCTGCTCCTGACTGACGATTGGCTCCTGATGAACTTGCGGAAAAAATCTGGGATTTTCAACTGCCTCGTCCACTATATTATTTTCATAGTTTCTCTGTTCCTCCTTTCTTAACCTGATGTACTCATGCCTCGCTCTCGTGTGTGTGTGTGTGTGTGTGTGTGTGTGTGTGTGTGTGTGTGTGTGTGTGTGTGTGTGTGTGTGCGCGCGTAATTACTATTCATGCGTTATGGGGAGAGAGTTTTACACTCGTTTTCCCGTCTCTCAACCCTGTATACATGTGCCATGTTTTTATTCCTATGTATGTATGTATGTATGTATGTTTACTCACATGACTGTGTGTGTGTGTGTGTGTGTGTGTGTGTGTGTGTGTGTGTGTGTGTGTGTAGCCTTCAAACTACAATCGCACAAGAAATCTCTGTCGTGTTTGTTTTGAGCAGCAGCGACCTCGAAAGGTTGATTAAATTCCCACCACCACCACCAACACCGTCACCCGTGCATTGTTGTTGTTCCCTGGGTGGTAACGTGGGACAAGGAGGTCGAGGCCTGTGAACTCTGCTCCATCCGCTCCTCATTATTCCCACTCTCGTCCCTCCTCCTCTTGGACAACCGGGTTCCCAGTCTCTATAACGCAGGTCCAATGCCGCCGAACTTCGTCGATCGACCCACAGAAAGTTCTCACACCATTATTGAAGAGCTGTTTGGGTCTGGCTTGCGGAGCGTTAATCCCGCACACCAAAGGAGACTGACCGGCACAAGTGTTTATGCAAGTACCGGATGAGTCTGGCTGGCTTCGCGCGCTCAAATTTTCACACGGACTGCTGGCCCACAGTTACAAGTGTTATTACGGATGTACATACAATGAGACACGTGAGGTACCCCCGTAAACGTTTTTTCCGTCCCATATGTTTTCAAAGGCGAGGTCACACTGACATTTTAGTACTCTGTCGTGTCACCTTCGGCCTTGATTACTATCTGCTAGACGTCTGGGTATGGGAGTGGCAAGGTTCCTGAATTATTCTAGGTCCATGCTTTGGCTCCACGAAGTCTTGATCTCCTGAATGAAGCGACGCACTGGTCAGGTGTTGCAGGAAGCAAGCTTGACTTACATCTGTTTCCAGCAGTTCTCGATCGGCTTAAGGTCTAGGATGTACACCAGGCCACTAGTGTATTATTTTTCTCCTACTATAACAATGCATCACCGTCCTAGGGTAAATGGCAGAGGGCACTCTCCTACATAAAATGATCACACCCGAGAACCTCATAAATAAGGAAGATCTTCCACTAGCACCTTCATGTACTCCTCTCCGTTCAGTGCTGTGTTTTTAAGTATGAAGTAAGACCCTCCCATACCCAACGCACTGCTGCAGCAACCACAGGTCATCACTCTGTCTGGGTGTCTCGCCGGCTTCGCTGTGACACAAGCCATACCGGCTGGCATCCTCTAGCCTCCTCATCTTCCCCTGCCTCGACTATACACACTTAAAAGGAATGTTGAATGAATCTTTGATAGACGTTTTCTAAAAGTTTATCACGAGCTGGGAGGCTGAAATGCGAGGTTGCTTCAACACCTCTCGTCTTAGCGGGTTATCTATATATCTAGAAGTCTTCCTACGGCGGCCAAGGATAGGTTTTGGTGGTAGGATGACGTTTTCAGGGATAGAACGCCATAGGCCTGCACCAACAATAAACCTTTGCAGTGAATCGCCTTTGAAAATACGAAGGGTGAGGGTGGGGGTGTGTTCATCCCCCCCCCCCCGAAACACTTTACATCAAAGAACACCCCCGTAATCCTCTAATGGCCATTTCATTAAGAATTAACACATCTGTGCGTATCAACGGGAATGTCACGCAAGTTCCCCTTCCACGATGTCTACTTCACAAGGAACAGTGAGTGACCATTGCTCGTAAACGCTATCAAATACACTTTCAGTCGCTTAGAAACATTGACGCTGGGTACATTCTCCGTGGGAGTCAAGGCCACAAAATATAAAGGTTCACAAAACTCTGGCATAATGATGGATTCAAACTATGGTGGGGATCGATAATTCCACGCCGACTGACGAAGGTCACTCGGCTCCGCCAATACCACCCGAGTCCAGCTGGCGAGCGACCATCAAAGAGAGCGAGAGAAAAAAAAAAATAATTCCCTCTAGTCTTATTTCACAAAGGAACAACCAACGCCGGAAGCAAACCCACAAAATACGTACTCAACTGCCTCACACACCACACATTAAACCTGTCTACAGCCAGACTTCCTCATCTGCTGCAGGAGACGTACACGCAACGCAACAATAAACTCTGGCTCGTAAAATCAAGAGGAGTCATAACGTCGTGATTAACAACACCAACAGTATCCAAATCCACAAGAGAACTCTTACGTTCATGTATTGTGTTGTCAGGAGCTTCGTAAACTCCTACATAGCATCCGATACCTTTCCAGTCAGGATTGCTCGTCTTATTTTCTGGCCCCGCTAAGACTTTGATGTGACTGGGCTAGTCTGAATACCTCCCAACATGCACCATATGCTTATCCTCATCACTTCTTTGTTCAAAGCCTCACAATCTTTCTCATACTATCTCATACCTCATCATAAACCTCAAGTTTTCAAAATGGAATTTTTCTCTCCCTCAAAACTCATTACAACACGCATCTTCTTTCCTTTCCTTTCCTCTTAAGGCTTCGCTCCGATGAGGATTTATGTCCCTATTTACAACCTTCAGTCTCTCATCACAACATAGTCCCTGGAACCCCTTTCATCGGGCTTTTGAACCGTCTTCAACAGGGAAATGATAAGATTCCTCTGGAGTGAGACGTTCTATGGCGTGCGTTTGCACTCCAGTGCCACAAACTCGCTAATGGTGGCTATTTCACTCGCGGCCTTACCACAAGCAGGCGAATCCCGGTATTTCAAAAAGGCGGCCAACAAGTCACACACGAAGAACCAGCAGGAAGACCGACCTGACCTGACGGTATGAACGAAGGAACCAGTACAACTACTCCGGTAGTTCAGACGCCCCCCTAGCATGTCACATCACACAAGCTCTCCTTCCTGACGTACGATCAAACCTCAGTCTCCTCCCGCGGCTATTTCTAATCCATCCCCTCTCACCACATGCGTCTCACCATCCACCCGGTGTCTCTCATTTCACCTGGGACGCGGCACAGCGTCCATGCTGCGACCATTTGCCCCAGCAACCAATAATGCAGCCTCCCAGCTCCCCAGTCACACACACACACACACACACACACACACACCAGTATACGATATTTTCACGCGAGATCAAACCCTTTCCTGCAAGATCGACTTTCATGTCACAAATCTTTGCTATTCATATCGTTCCAGGAATTTCATCATGAATGTTTGGATACAGAAGAGAGAGAGAGAGAGAGAGAGAGAGAGAGAGAGAGAGAGAGAGAGAGAGAGAGAGAGAGAGAGAGAGAGAGAAGATTAACATCCACAAAATAACGCGTCAACGCCACTTCCGTCGCCTCCAACGGCATGCCAAAAGAAAGACCAAATTTACGCCACATTCCTTCCCCAGTATTACGTCACTACCCCCACTGCACATATCTAGCGTTACACCATGTATTAATCATAGTTATAACGAAAACCTCACGCTCCCTTCAGCACTATGTATATATTCCAATCCTCCCCACGGTAATGCCCCCAACGCGCGTCGGGTGGACGCGATCACAAGCTATAACAACCCGGAGTGGCGACCAACTCTACCAGAGCACATCATCGTTTCCAGCGACCACTTCTGGCGGGCACGGGGTCTCCCACTCCCGGCTAACACTGTCGGAACAGAGCGATCGCGTGGACAGACCTCCAAATGACTGTGTCTTACGTACAAGTTGGCCAGGAGGTCGCGCTACTGTTCCTGGCTGCTTGCTGCACGTACGGCTGAGAAAAAGCCGGTTGACCCTCCAGTCTACTACATACACAGGGAACGTCAGGCAGTGACTCTCCCTGGATTATGAAACAATCAAACTCCTTCTCAATAACGTTATTATTACTATATAATCAAAGGACCACTTTCTTAGGTGATCCCGACGTTCCTGCAGCTCCAAAGCTGCGCCACAATAAGCAGCTGGGGCAGAATGGGCTTCTTACGATTGAGAATTTCTTTGGCAAGACTACACACCCTGTTTCGTGAACTTTAATTAATACACACACACACACACATACACATTATATATATATATATATATATATATATATATATATATATATATATATATATAGAGAGAGAGAGAGAGAGAGAGAGAGAGAGAGAGAGAGAGAGAGAGAGAGAGATGAATATAGATGAAGTAGAACTGTTAGTCATATTCAATTTTTCTTTATTCTTTCTCGATTCTTCATTTCACGTTGAGCTATTATGATATATATATATATCTATATCTATATCTATATATATATATATATATATATATATATATATATATATATAGTGGTAGAGGATGTGTGGATCAGGTGTTTGCTTTGAAGAATGTATGTGAGAAATACTTAGAAAAGCAAATGGATTTGTATGTAGCATTTATGGATCTGGAGAAGGCATATGATAGAGTTGATAGAGATGCTCTGTGGAAGGTATTAAGAATATATGGCGTGGGAGGCAAGTTGTTAGAAGCAGTGAAAAGTTTTTATCGAGGATGTAAGGCATGTGTACGTGTAGGAAGAGAGGAAAATGATTGGTTCTCAGTAAATGTAGGTTTGCGGCAGGTGTGTGTGATGTCTCCATGGTTGTTTAATTTGTTTATGGATGAGGTTGTTAGGGAGGTGAATGCAAGAGTTCTGGAAAGAGGGGCAAGTATGAAGTCTGTTGGGGATGAGAGCTTGGGAAGTGAGTCAGTTGTTGTTCGCTGATGATACAGCGCTGGTGGCTGATTCATGTGAGAAACGGCAAGAGCTGGTGACTGAGTTTGGTAAAGTGTGTGAAAGAAGAAAGTTAAGAGTAAATGTGAATAAGAGCAAGGTAATTAGGTACAGTAGGGTTGAGGGTCAAGTCAATTGGGAGGTGAGTTTGAATGGAGAAAAACTGGAGGAAGTAAAGTGTTTTAGATATCTGGGAGTGGATCTGGCAGCGGATGGAACCATGGAAGCAGAAGTGGATCATAGGGTGGGGGAGGGGGCGAAAATTCTGGGAGCCTTGAAGAATGTGTGGAAGTCGAGAACATTATCTCGGAAAGCAAAAATGGGTATGTTTGAAGGAATAGTGGTTCCAGCAATGTTGTATGGTTGCGAGGCGTGGGCTATGGATAGAGTTGTGCGCAGGAGGATGGATGTGCTGGAAATGAGATGTTTGAGGACAATGTGTGGTGTGAGGGGGTTTGATCGAGTAAGTAACGTAAAGGTAAGAGAGATGTGTGGAAATAAAAAGAGCGTGGTTGAGAGAGCAGAAGAGGGTGTTTTGAAATGGTTTGGGCACATGGAGAGAATGAGTGAGGAAAGATTGACCAAGAGGATATATGTGTCGGAGGTGGAGGGAACGAGGAGAAGTGGGAGACCAAATTGGAGGTGGAAAGATGGAGTGAAAAAGATTTTGTGTGATCGGGGCCTGAACATGCAGGAGGGTGAAAGGAGGGCAAGGAATAGAGTGAATTGGAGCGATGTGGTATACCGGGGTTGACGTGCTGTCAGTGGATTGGATCAGGGCATATGAAACGTCTGGGGTAAACCATGGAAAGCTGTGTAGGTATGTATATTTGCGTGTGTGGACGTATGTATATACATGTGTATGGGGGTGGCTTGGGCCATTTCTTTCGTCTGTTTCCTTGCGCTACCTCGCAAACGCGGGAGACAGCGGCAAAAAAAAAAAAAAAAAAAAAAAAAAAAAAATATATATATATATATATATATATATATATATATATATATATATATATATATATATATATATATATATACATATATTTCAGGGTACACTTCAGACTTTATGCTTTGAACAGAAACTCATAATGTAGATATTACATGCATACTATCCGTTTTTTATAGGCTTTGATGACGGTATACGTAATCACAGAAACGGAAGCCAATAAAACCAGATATTCGCCCAAGCCCTGGTGGTGATGCCATATCACGACCGTTTCCCAAGCAACAGATCATTACTGATATGTGTAATGTGTGTGTGTGTGTGTGTGTGTGTGTGTGTGTGTGTATGTGTGTGTAAGGGGGAGGGGTGGTGTAATTACCACCTGATGACTATTTGTTGTTTACGAGAAGCGAGTTTTACACGTGTTGCCCCTCTCTTAACCTTCTATATATGTACCATGTCTTTACACACACACACACACACACACACACACACACATACACACACGTCCTTGTCTACGCCAGGAACCCATCCGAGAAGACTGTGGACAAGCTGCCGCGACCAGGAGTCCAGCTTGTGTGGGTTTGATCCCAGGCGACCCATACATGCGTGACGTTTAGTAACGCTAACTACAGAGGGTCATGCGTGCGCGTGTAATCACCTATGTGTACTGTAATGAAAGGGAGTTTTAATCTTGCGGACCCCGTCACTTAAACAACCAATGTGTGTGTGTGTGTGTGTGTGTGTGTGTGTGTGTTTTACCGGACTCCACCTGCCTCAGGTTGCACGGCGAAAGAAAAGTCACCTTGGGCGAGGCCGTGAGGCCTTCAAGCTGACGACACAGAGAGGAGTCACGTCAGGTCTCTACTTGCTTTCGAGAGAGGAGCCCATCATGCCCCTGCTACTGAGCGTAGTGTGGGGTGGAAGCTACAGGAGCCTCAGGAAAATGGGTCTCGGGTTAACATCACGATCCTCTCACAAAGGTCTCCTGTGGTGACAATCGACATAGAAATGAAATATGCAAGTAGCTGGCAGACACTTCGGCGCCTACAGACAATTCGACCACTACCTTAGAGAAGGTTAGTTTTAATGAAGTGTTGGTAAATGTTAGAGCACGAACTGTTAAAATATATATATATATATATATATATATATATATATATATATATATATATATATATATATATATATATAATGTTGATAACCACGAGGCAAATGAAATACGCTGAGACCCAAGCGCACTTTCGTGTATCACTCACATCATCTGAGAGATACAAGATATGATTAATACACGAAAGTGCATTTGGGACTTATTGCGCTTCATTTTCCTCGTAGCTATCAGCAAATGCTTGATCACGGCACCACTGTGACCCACTGCAATATGTATATATATATATATATATATATATATATATATATATATATATATATATATATATATATATATCACTGGAAGAATAATAACAATACAGTATTCAGGTTCTGTCGGACAACCTCTCCTCATGTTCTCTACACAGTTGATGCCTTCACTGCAGTGTTTCCGCTTCACGCTGCACCTACCCCGCCACGCCACGGGCTCCACCACACCTCGTATCGTCACCTCCTCGCCCACCTACTCACTCACTCTGAAGCCGCCACCGTCACCGTGGCAAAACATACACGAACCTAAAAGTGTTCCACGTGTGTTCGGTGCCATGAATAATTACGAGATTCCTTTAAAAGCGTTTATTACGCCCCCGTCTCAAACAAAAGAGTATCGTTTCATAGGTTCAGTTGTCAAGCTGAGGAGGGGTTTATTGAGTGAGGGTGGAGACGGGTATCAAATATTGCAACGCACATCACTCGAAGTGGGAGGAAAGATTACGACTCAAACACACACACACTAATATTGCCTCTTCTCCAGCGCAGGAGTGATGAAGCCGCTCAAACACAGGGGACTCGCGAGCTCTGAACCAACTACAACCATACATTCCGACGCGTCGTCAGTTCCCCGATGCAAGACTCACATGTACAGTCACTGATCCAACACCATCCGAGAACACTGGTCCTCCTCACACGGTGCCACGACCGCTTCCTCCCCTACGATACGTCACGTTAGTTCCCCTCGCACAAGTGACCATCCCGCTGCCGTGCCAAACTAAAACTGGCGGTTCCCTTGGGCGTCTCCGTCCCCCTGCCCCCACACACACACACCCCCACACACCCTCCCTCCCGGGCAGTGCACCCTCGCCAAGCCAACAAGCCAGGGCAGGCCTCCGCCGTCCTAGACACACTGCACCAAATTCTTTGTCACCGCTGCACCATGGGGACGTCCACCCTCACCCCTAAAACACACACAGACACACAGACACACACACACACACTATCAGAATAGTACCGTCTAGTAAAAAAAAAAAAAATAATAACCTCAACGTCACTAGAACCAACAAAGGATGAGAGTGATGCTGACGGTAACAAAAATATATACGAGTCGAGATCTTTCCTGATCACGCCTCCTCTCCCGCTCGGCACGCCCGAGCCACCACCAAGATTCGAACCCACAGTTACGAGTGTATTCAGGACACACGCTCTCCTCACCACCACAGTGAAGCACCAGGATATACACACTGGCCTTGTCTTAGGACACGGGTTCGAGGCCTTGGCTCGACCGCACGTAGTACACGATAATGTTTGTTGATATCTTATCAATATTTGTCAACAGTGTAGTGAGTGAGACAAGCCAGGCTGGGGTGGTGACCTCAGGTGTGATAAGTGGGATAAGCCAGGCTGGGGTGGTGACCTCAGGTGCGATGAGTGGGATAAGCCAGGTGTGGTGACCTCAGGTGTGGTGAGTGGGATAAGCCAGGCTGGGGTGGTGACCTCAGGTGTGGTGAGTGGGATAAGCCAGGCTTGGGTGGTGACCTCAGGTGTGGTGAGTGGGATAAGCCAGGCTTGGGTGGTGACCTCAGGTGTAGTGAGTGGGAGAAGCCAGGCTGGGGTGGTGACCTCAGGTGTGGTGAGTGGGATAAGCCAGGCTGGGGTGGTGACCTCAGGTGTAGTGAGTGGGACAAGCCAAGCTGGCAGCTTCATACCGTCCACGGGTCGTGACCTGCCCAACACCTGCCCTACCTCAGCGTGACTGACCACACTGACACCACCTCATTTCCTCGAGCAGCTAAGACGTGGAATACCCTTCCATCCTGACGTCTCTCTCTCTCGCCCCACTAAACCTTCCTATCCATTTAAGAATCAGGTCTACACAGCCTTGATTAATTCCTGCAAGTCTTTCTTCCCCCTTACTCTTTTTCTCTTCTCCCGAGATGGTCTTAATTCAAGCATGTGTTCCACGTACCATTTCGGCCACGAATAGAAAAAAAAGAGCTGCCGTCGTAAGCTGCCCCTAGCAGCAAGCACCGGCCAAGCCGTACTGCGAGTTCACGTGAGCGTTGGAAACGAAAGAAAAAGACAGACTATGCTAGATTTTTGGACGAGGAAAGTTATGGTTGAACAAGGTTAAATAAAAAAAGATATCAATATTTTCACAATACTGTTATATATATATATATATATATATATATATATATATATATATATATATATATATATATATCAGCAACATCCATTCACTGGGCGAAGTGTTACCATGTGCACCACGTCTGCGGGAAACATCCCGGCTGCGCAATACGGCGGCTGTAAATGCCACAACACTCGTGGTTTGGCTGCTGTTCTGATGTTTACAAAGGACGAGGAGGTTCTCTCTCTCTCTCTCTCTCTCTCTCTCTCTCTCTCTCTCTCTCTCTCTCTCTAGGCCGAATCTATTTAAACTATACTTTCCTCAGTTTCTATACAGATATTTCCTTATATTTACTTTCCCCGTGCGAGTTTAATGAAATATTAGTAGGCTTAACATATACCGTACATTGAAAAGCTGTTACAATGATAAACGATTCAGAAAACCTCCGTGGTGTAGTGGTGACGCATTCAAGGGCTGCCAACGGTCGAGCGCATAGGTTCGAATCTTGGCTGTGGCAGTCGGTCCACAGTCACACAGTCAACCCAGCCGTTAATCCACCGTTAAGGATTGATTGATAAAATGAGTACCTGGCTCAGGCTAGGATATATATATATATATATATATATATATATATATATATATATATATATATATATATATATATATATATATATATATATCTTTCAAACTATTCGCCATTTCCCGCATTAGCGAGGTAGCGTTAAGAACAGAGGACTGGGCCTTTGAGGGAATACCCTCACCTGGCGCAATTCTCTGTTCCCTCTTTTGGAAAATTAAAAAAAAAAACGAGAGGGGAGGATTTCCAGCCCCCCGCTCCCTCCCCTTTTAGTCGCCTTCTACGACATGCAGGGAATACGTGGGAAGTATTCTTTCTCCCCTATCCCATATATACATATATATATATATATATATATATATATATATATATATATATATATATATATATTATCAATGGCGTCTTAGCTACGTCACTTTCTGGTATATTCCCTGACGATGTAATCATTATACGAAAGTGCACATGGGAATTTATCGTGTTTCATTTTCCTGTGGTTATATATACATACATACATATATATATATATATATATATATATATATATATATATATATATATATATATATATATTATCCCTGGGGATAGGGGAGAAAGAATACTTCCCACGTATTCCCTGCGTGTCGTAGAAGGCGACTAAAAGGGGAGGGAGCGGGGGGCTGGAAATCCTCCCCTCTCACTTTTTTTTTTTTTTTCTCCAAAAGAGGGAACAGAGAAGGGGCCCAGGTGAGGATATTCCCTCAAGGGCCCAGTCCTCTGTTCTCAACGCTACCTCGCTAATGCGGGAAATGGCGAATAGAAATATATATATATATATATATATATATATATATATATATATATATATATATATATATAGAGAGAGAGAGAGAGAGAGAGAGAGAGAGAGAGAGAGATTAGATGGCCTTGATCAGGGCCTCAGCTGCCCGTGCTGTGCTGGCACGTCTTAGCTAACACAAAAATAAAATGCGCGAGTCAATTTATTCTGAAAAATGTTTAGTGCGCATCGTGTTTATGATTTTTTTTCGATTCTATTTTCATCTATCATAAATTCTTTCTTGTTCTTTAATATTTTTTTTCCACTTTGAAAGAAGTGAATATTTATTAAGGATCCATCTTCCTACGCGCTTGGGCGGTCTCAACGGAAGCCTAGGTCCATTTTTCAAAACACGAAATTTGAATCGTAAGCATGAATTTGGTCCATTGAATTCATCACAGGCGCCCTGACACACTGCATCAATCCTGCCTCTTGTCCATGTGTGAGAGGAACATCAATGGATTACAGAAATAAACCTTAAGACAGCAACGTAAATATGCAACTTCACTCAAACTGTGGCCGCCGGATCCGACACGACCATGATAAGTGTGGTTCTCAAAGTAAGCCACCAGGGTGTCTTAAAGCAGTACTTCTTACAATCTATCAGCTCCGTTCAAGGTAACACTTATGCAAATATATCATCAGACAAGGAGAATATTAGTTGTATGTAAATCCTTAATTTCCTACAATTTACTGTTTACTGCCTCGATATCATCATAACCCACGGCAATAAACGCATAAAAGTTATCGTACGGTTTACATCCTACGTCATCTCGTACTTTAGATTATGAAAAAAAAACCCAAAGGATTAGATTCTATCCCAAGAATTACTCACAAAAAGTACTATAATTACCCATGACTCCATCATCTCTAAAAAAACAAGTATACACTTTAAAATCATTAATGATTTAGCATACAATAGATTCGCAGCTCTCGGAAAAAAAAAAACTTGTACTCATATTCTCAAACTAGAAATATTTCCAAAAAGTGTTACCTTGAACCTAATGCTTTTAATTACACTTAATAGATTTAAGAATGGACCCCAGCCGATCCACCCACCAACATAATATATAAAGCACGTACAACCCAACATAGATGGCACCACTAGCTGGATCAGCCGACCACCTGAATGGTAGTGTTGCTGTTGTGGCTGACCCAGGCTGGGCTGCAAGACCTTCATAGCAGTTTGCTCCTCCTGCCGATAAGTGGACAGACAGGGTCGTCAACTACGCCAGGAGAGAGAGAGAGAGAGAGAGAGAGAGAGAGAGAGAGAGAGAGAGAGAGAGAGAGAGAGAGAGAGAGAGAGAGTTATCCCCTCACGCCCAGCCAAACCCGACTGTTGTAAAATCAACGAATCCAGAGTTGTGATCCCCCCCCCCCCATCATACGTCACTGGATCTGTGCAAGTAATTCCTCCATAGTGATTTACACCAAAAGATACTTGGGAAGTATTCTAACTCCCCCTTATATATATATATCTTTTTCTTTCAAACTATTCGCCATTTCCCGCATTAGCTAGGTAGCGTTAAGAACAGAGGACTGGGCCTTTGAGGGAATACCCTCACCTGGCCCAATTCTCTGTTCCTTCTTTTGGAAAATTAAAAAAAAAACGAGAGGGGAGGATTTCCAGCCCCCCGCTCCCTCCCCCTTAGTCGCCTTCTACGACACGCAGGGAATACGTGGGAAGTATTCTTTCTCCCCTATCCCCAGGGAAAATATATATATATATATATATATATATATATATATATATATATATATATATATATATATATATATATATATGACCCAGTTCCAGGGCCTCTGGTACACTCTGTATCCTTGTTTCGCCCCTCGCCCGCACGACGAGTAGGACCAGCGACCAACAATCTTAACGGCCAAAGTCAACCACCAAACACATCATAAACGCCACTATCACAACCCCGAGGTTGACTACAACACCAACAACACCACCACCATCTGGAGCGGATGCGAACCGACGAGAGGATCTTTAAAAAATTATCATCCCGGTCTACTTTTCAGCTCTGAAATAATCCTCGCCAAGCCGCACCTTCGAAATATTCAGGTCTCCGAAGCCGAAAGGTATAGAGTGGCAGCGTCCTTGACCGATAAACTGATTATGGAATTAGAAATAAGGAGACAAATGTGTTGTGATGACAACGGGGCGAGTGGAGGTCCTGATTAACACCTTGGGGCCGAGACGCTTCGACCCTTAAGGGGACAACGTGAGGACCCTTGAGCACGACGATACTACCCTTGTGTATGGCGATACGACCCTTGTCTACCATGGCCTGGTCTTTCACACGATTGTTACAAATGGTTAAGCTGAAGTCCAGGTCGTGATACCTGGGGGTCCAAAAAGAAACGATAACACCCGTGGTGATTATGAGAGCAGGCAGCCCACTTAGCGGCGTCACCTCCACCAGGAGCAGGTGAGCTAAACTAGGTCTTGGTCACGCGCAATCACCCGCGACCTCGCTGTAAGGCAGGCGTGGTTCCTGGCCAGGACAAGACAAGGCAGAGACAGCAGCAGCAGCAGAACACACCACCCTCTCCCCTCCAACACAGGACGACCCAGATGAAAGACGACAGATCATCCCCATTTCCTGCTCCAGCATGAGAGGGAGGCAATGAAACATCTATTCACCCGGGCGAGCGAGTCTTACGTCACCGAACCATTACCGCCCCGGGGGGGGAGAGAGAGAGAGAGAGAGAGAGAGAGAGAGAGAGAGAGAGAGAGAGAGAGAGAGAGAGAGAGAGAGAGAGAGAGAGAGAGGAGTACAATAACGAGTCATTCCTATTTCCACGTCAGCAGCATGAGTCTTGAGATGCGAGCAAAAATGACTCCCAATACTATCACACCTGCAGGAACAAGCGGAGGTAATATAACCTGGGCCCCAGCACACACACACACACACACTTGTGCCAGAAAACCGAGGACAGGTGACGTCTACCTGGCTGCCGCCTCCCACGCTGCCTGCCTCCTGTCACGCCCACGCTCGGGGGCTCTTTCACGCCTCTCCCACCTCGGAGAACCCTATGGGAGTTCCCCACCTCACCACGGACACACCAGGGCCTTCACGAGGAGGAGCAATCTCTCTCAACAACACCGTACTCTCCCCTCTGTACCCTCACATGACCGACTCTCACTTGACAACGACGCAAAATCTAAACGCTGCAGCGACGCAGCCAGTCCGCTGTGCGAGCGTTCACCAGAACAGTATAAACCTCGCACATAACCTTACTGAAATCTCCTTGGCGCAGTCAGATGCAACGCCGTTTTCACAGAACGTAAAGTTGTTATAACTAGCGCGCGAATGTGTTCCTAAATCCAGGTTTCCCGTGCGTTTGCTTGCTCCCGTATTTACCGAAGCGGGGGCGTAAGTGATCGTATATACACAAGCAACTACCAGTTGTGTATTCCTAGGGATGCACGTGCACGGCGCTGTGTCTGCATGAGTCGTGTGTGTGTGTGTGTGTGTGTGTGTGTGTGTGTGGGAGGAGGAGGCACTGGCAGTGTCGAGAGGTCAGTACCTCCGCTAAATTTAGATGCGTCAGTCTGTCTCTGGTGCCTCCTCCTGCTGGCCAGCCAGGCAGGTTGTCACACACACACACACACACACACACACACACACACACACACACACACACACACACCGTCAACCCTCTGTCACCCTTGCCGGCCTAGCTAGACATTCCTGCAAGCCTTGGTCAACAGAACTACTTCAACATAACATTAATCACAGGCAGTTAGCAGTGGCCACATCAACTACACTTGGGAGAAAGCAAGCGATCTAAACTCGTCCAGCGTCGTAAATATGGCCATAGCAACTCTCTCGCGGGATCATATTTCCCATCACAGAATGATCACTGAGGTAGACGAGACCTCGTCTCTCCCAGCAGCCCCTCACTCAGCCACCGGCCACCACACGACCTAGGTTCTCTATTAGCGTTATTCGCCAGCGAGTCTGGTTGCCAACACGGGCCTTCATGACCACTACTTCATTGAAGAGACCCGCATGTAAACTAACGTGCAAAAACTGCCCTACACGTCCACTACCTTCCGAAACAGACCATTACGTCCACTCCTCTCAAGACGAGATGAACACATTCCATCGATCGAGTACAGACTCGTAGGCTCTGTGCCTTGCTAACAGACTAACACCCATTCCTTTAGAGAACAAAACAACACATCAACATCCTAAGAGAATAGACCAACTCACTCAAGTCCTTTGGGAAACGACCAACATACCCACATCTTTAGAGAAAGATCCTACACGGCTGCTGACGATAATTCTCGATACGGGATTCGATTACAAGTGGCGTGCCACAGGACTCGTTCATGTGACCCCTCTTCCTTTTGACATACGTACATCATTAGACGTTCTTGTTTGCGGATGACGCCAAGGTCGTGAGGGGAAACAACTGGTGATGACTGCACCAACTTACGAGGGAACATAGTCAAACTCCACATGTGATTGGCTAAGAAATTCGACTCTGGTAAATGGAGAGTAACGAGGATGGGACACAGTGCAAGAAGGCATACATACGAATATCATCAAATCAGGAAATTAGCTGGAAGAATATGTGTGAGAGAGAGAGGAACGTGGGAGTCGACACTGTACCTAACAAGTCGAAAGAAGCCCATCCTGGGAGAAGTGCAAAGGAGACAAACTGTGCTGGCAAGTGTTAGCATCGCACCCAAGTACACAGATGAGGATTCACCAAACTCTTCCCATTTGTCACTTAAACTAAATCCTGCTTTTAAAGTTTAGTCTCCGTGCTTAACTACATCATGCTTTTAAAGTTTGGTTTCCGCTGTGAAAGAACTAACAAAAAAGTTCCAAGAAAAGGGACAACAAAGATGACACCAGAATTACGAAAACCCGGTTACACTGAGAGACTAGAGACCATAAACTTGTCCACCATGGAAAAGAGACGAGTAAGTGATGAGTTGATCAAAACCTTTACATTCAAAGCGAGATTACAATGATAAAGATTAGTGAACATTTCTGAACTTTGGGAGGACAACTACTAGCAGCCACGACTTGAAGCTGAACAAGGAATGTTTTGGAAAAGTATATGAAGTAATGGATCAATACGATAATCTACGTGAATGTGGACAGCATGTAGAAATTCGGACAACATAGAGAAGTTCAAAAAGCCGTATTACAGCTGAGAAAGTTCGAGAGATGGAGCCCCACAAGTGTAGAACTCCCTCCCCATACAGTACGAACAAGTGGTCAGAAAATCCTACACGCCCACCGCTTC
Source organism: Panulirus ornatus (assembly GCF_036320965.1). Classification (NCBI taxonomy): domain Eukaryota; kingdom Metazoa; phylum Arthropoda; class Malacostraca; order Decapoda; family Palinuridae; genus Panulirus; species Panulirus ornatus. Next base: position 21,120,696 of record NC_092232.1, read on the forward strand.
ACAAACCAGACCCACAAACCCACTGTTTAACAAAATAGACTACTGCACAATGCCTCAAAATACAGACCCACGTACCCACTGACTAACAAAACAGACCCACTCACCCACTGCCTCATAAACAGACCCACGCACCCACTGCATCACTAAACACACTCACACGTCCACTGCCTTAGAAAACAGACCAACGCACCCACTGCCTAACAAAACAAACCTATGCACAACCTGACTTAAAAACCCGTACCCAGACTCATATTACCTCACGAAACACACCCAGAGCCCCGCTGTGGGCCAACACCACCAAGAGCCAGCCAGCCAGGCCAGCTAGACGTTTAGCTACCCTGGCCCGGGTCAAGATATGCGTCAGGTTCTGGATGACATGTTCGACCAGGCCTCATGTATACCCGGCTACTGGGTGTATTATTACGCAATCCTCTGACGTCATGTGATGCGACCGAACCTGACCAGTGATGAACTTTGTCAGGAACGTGTCATTATCATGCCACCTTTAACCACCCCCCTTTAGTCACTGGCAAACACCCTCCTCCGCCTCCTCCTCTCCTCCTCACGTCCTCACGTGTGAGCATCGATCATTTCCCACCGTCACAGAAGATCACTCCATCCCAGCTTGTGACACAGTCTTGCCTAATCCCAGACATAGCGAGTGAAGCGGTAAATGACGCGATGGAGCTGAACTAACTGAGGGTGAATCACATGGGGGTACAAACCCAGATATACTACCACCACCACCACCATCATCTGCCGAGCATCCAACTCTGAACCGTGGGAATCTGGAGTTTGATTTGGGCCCGTATCCCTGGCGTGTTTGACGGGGCACCCCCATGCTCACCCTGTGAGCGGTAGCGCAAAAAGATTACATAGGTTTTCGTCAGACCCCCATAGTGGCTATAAATACGTTACACAAATTGTGACAAACTTAGTTCATCACATACGCTCAATTACACGTATTACATATTTTTTCATAGGGTAAGTTTTACCGACATAACGTAAAAAGTGGATACAATCATAAAATTTCAGGTACCTTGTTATCAACAATAAGATGTTGTGACATTTCTTGCAGGGTTTGTTTTGATCTATCCCTAAAAGGCTCTACTTTTTTTTTTCACATTCTGAGACATAGTGTTGTAGTTTCTGTCCAAATCCTTGACCACAAACTTTACAATTCACACGGTTAACATCTCCAGTTAGGCCAAAGCGCCAAGAATACCTATAGCCTAGCCTTAGTCTAGGTGTTACAACATCATGTAATCTGCTGATACATGTTTTACTTCACACATCTCACATGTGAGGTGGTGGAAAATGTTTCTACTTGTGCTTATCTGAACTCGTCTATTTGTTTCAATGAGTTCAGTTAGGTCCTTTCTAATTAAGAGTTTCGAGGCTTGTGGTTGACAACCCTGTGTTGTTTACAACATCACCTTTACTTAGTGTGTTGCTTTGGCTAGAGCATCAGCTTTCTCATGCTCACGGAGGCCTAGACGAGAGGAAGGGGGGGGGGGGGTTATTCATGCCAGTCATGTCACAACATCTTATTGTTAATAACAAGATACCCGAAATCTTAAGTTTGGTTCCACTTTTTTTTTTTTTTTTGCCATCTAGTCGGTAAAACTTACCGTAAGAAACTATGTAATGTATGTACTGAACTACGTATTGTAACATCTTATGTAATATCAACCCACTGGGGTCTGAGTAAGACCTTTTGTGACCCTTGTAATCCTTTTGCGCTACCGCCTGCAGGATGAGCATGGGGTGGACTATATAAACTTGCCAGGGACACTGACACGAATCAATCAATCAATCAAATCTTGACCAATAACGTCTGAATATCTGTCTCTGGCTTCAGAGAGCAACACGTTACATTCCAATCTCATGGTCTTCAGGGCACGAAGTTTGAATAAAGAATGAGAGGTAAACTGTGGCTGAAAGACCACAGTGTAGATGATGGCTCATGGTTGCTGCTTGCCACGACAATAGAGTGCATTGCCCCCACAGTGCCACGAAGCATTCACGTAAGCAGGAACTGTGTGTGCGTGTGTGTATGTGTGTGTGTGTTATGTCCTGAACGTACACACAATCACGACCCACCCACACGGTTAGCACGTCAGGACGCACCATCACGACGCCCACTGTAAGCTACAACCAGGCCATAATCCTACGGTCGTCTCCCATCCTACGAGGCAATACGTCAGGCAGGCTCCTGGTTAATGCCGGGTCTTGTCATCTCGTTCGTCTTCGTTTACACCGACCACCGATGTTTGCTCGCCCACGTAAAAAGAGGCACCACTCTCTGGATGCTTGAGGGGGCCCGGCGGGGGGCACGCCCCCCGCCCAAACAACCACCCACCCACCCCATCTACTATCACCCCGTTATCTGCAGCACCTCGCTATCTCCACCACTCAACCTAGTATCGCAGCTTCACCAAGATAGAAAGATTATACGACTCCTTGTCCTGCGAGTCCATTCTAACAAGAAAAATACGTAGGTTATTACCTTTCATGGTCGTATATCATGTCGATGTGCAGGCACCAGAGATAATCACTCACGTCATGTGGGTCATTAAGGAACACACCCACTAATACTGGCTCGCAATACGTGCACACGCCTCATCTGGCCGGATTATGTAAACCATTTGTGAATTCTGCGGGATCGACCAAGTCCGAATCAGGGCTTTGGGTGACGTCAAGCAGTCCCTGGTAAGAGACGAACGACCCATCCTGATGGACGAAAGTTTCTCGAAAGTGTAACACCACAGATGTAAGCTCAGCCCAGTGTAAACATTCTGGCAAGGGCCATGCCCAGTCTGAGCCAGCCAGCAGTCTCGGCCAGAGGCGGGTAGAGCCAGTGCCGCCTCTCTCCCACACTGCCATACACACACACACACACACACCCACTATACACAGTCACAGCCAACCGTAAGCAGCGCTACGGTCCGTCAGTCATGCCGTAACTCACCCATCGAGGAAGCATCTTACCTTACAGGCTGCTGTGAGAAGTCCTGGGGACGACGGCGGTTAAGCGGTTCTGTCCTTGGCACTACTTGGCACTACACTACCCGGGCCAGGGTGGTGATGGTGGCACGAGGGACCCACCACCACCACCACCACCACTAACTCCACCACCACCACCACTACCTCCACCACCAGCACAACCACCACTGCCTCCACCACCACCACGACCTCCAACACCAATACCACCACCGCCACCAGTGACGCAACATCACCACCACTCATCAAGCATGAGTCATTCAATGACGCCGCCTGTTTGTACTGTACGAGTTATCTTTACTGACGACGTAACTCTAACTCCTATGACATTTTCACATCCCAATATTCATCATATAATTGTTTATATATATATATATATATATATATATATATATATATATATATATATATATATATATATATATATATTATACACATCATTTATCCAGTTGTAAAGATGGGCCTCAAGAGTTAAGTCAAACACTTAACAGTGTTTCCAGATTACTTGATATACCACATAATGCAATTGCATAAAATAAGTCGAGTCAGGAACCACTATGTATATATATATATATATATATATATATATATATATATATATATATATATATATATATATATATATATATATATATATATATATATATATATGTAATGCGCATCAGTGGTGTGGTGGATAGCGCCACTGACTTCTAGTCGACTATCCCAGGTTCGACCCACGACGGAAGCAGACGGCGTGAAGCTCACTCAGCTACTCGTCATTATCTCGGCTGGCATTTAAATACGTATCTCTGGCCAGGCGACAACTCTTAACCTGGGGTGTTCACGTCCGGCAACAAGGGCCCCCCAGTCACAGGCCTAATGAGCCACTCAAGAACTGGTATTTAACCTTGCAAGTGCCTTCACCCACATGACGGATTAGAAACTCCATGTACCATTTCACACGAATGAACTGGTTCATCTGAGCAATGTAGTCCGTACGCCAAACATATGTTTACAACGGACGGAAACGACACACATCCAACAGAAAATTAAACCTATTCACTGATGGGATTACAGGACCAACCTATGGCATGTGAATATACAGATATTAGCATACTCTTGTCTGCAGCTCTGGCGAAAGGAAATGTGGAACTGTGAAGCCAGGTTGATGTTCTTCAGGAAAGAGACGCCAGTTATTGAGGACGTCCAATGCTCACACAGAAAACGTTACTCCAAGTATATCACAGCAGAGATGCAGCAGTGATAGGCTGTAAATTATAGTATCAGTGATAAACTGTATAACAATGAAGGATACAAGACAGATATCATGCAAAGATGCAACGGGACGTATTTATTTAACTGCAGTGAACACTAACAAACCAAAAGACAACCATGAGCTGCAGTAAACGCTGAACAATCCAGAAAATCCAAAAGAGTGAGCCTAGGAGTACAGCAAGGCTCTGCACCAAGCCTAATCCCATCTAGTGCACGGTGCAAATGATGGGTTAAACTGGAATATTTACACATCTGCTCACAGAATTAGTTCGAGAGACAATATCTGAAAAAATAAGAGGATGGATCCTCAGAAAATCAAAGAAAAAAGAAAAAAAGCAAAGTAATGTAATATGGATTTAATTAAATAATATTACGACATAAAAAAAGTAACGGTTTATAACAAAGGGTTTTGACAACACAACGCCAGAAACCATATCAGTACTTTACAGCTTCCTGGTTAGATCATCATCTGCACTCAGTAAGCTGTACATTCCTAGTGGCCAGGCGAGCACTCCGAACCAAGGAAAGGGAACAAGTTGGCATTATGATAGTAACATGGTGGCTCCCTGCTTGATGGAACCAATCACACAGGCCACATAATTGACAAGACTGTTCGAACAATGCTTATCATTTGTCAGAGTTAATAATAATAATAATAATAATAATAATAATAATAATAATAATAATAATAACTAATAAAGAAAAATGATTATATACTATACTATAATAAAAATAATAATAACAATAATGATAATAATAATAATAATAATAATAATAATAATAACAATAATAATAATAATTCCATTATCATTATCACTTATGAACTCGCTGAGCACATTCCCTGCGTCGCTATCCTATCAAGAAGCAATCGTACGTACTTAAGATATGGGCAAATTTTCACTAGAGATCAGTTAAATCTACTTATTACACGAGAGTTAAACAATGATGTTCTCCAGTTCTCCTGGGAGATCCCCGAACTTTAGCGCAGTAACCATCTCCGAATATATTCAATTTAGAATGAAACGATCCCTCGACCCCGACACGGCAGAAGAGTGAGGGCAGCGGGTGCTGGAAGTGTTGGTGGAGGGGAGGGGGCAGGGTCTTCCAGCCCACCCCACTCCCTCTGGCCACCTGCTGGCACAATGATCGTTTCTTTATTACACCTTCGGGTAAACAGCGCATTTCTATGTATATTGATCCTGTCTTCGCTCCTTTGGGGGTAACGCCTCCTCCATAAAAGCTACCGCAAGTTTAAACCTCTTCTATTAAAAACTTGAGTACGGTGTGAGGTTTTTGCGCATATATTACAGCAAGCCATCTTTAAGAGCCACCTCAACGAAGACAGAATTTTTTACTACTTCGTGAACGATGGGAGACATGAATTTCTCGGCCGCCCACTGCTTACAAAAATACGTTAAAAAACAAACAAATATTTAACTGTTCAGTAATCTAACGACCTAAATCCAGTAGACTCTATACTAGTCGTATTTAAGTGCTAATACAAACTTCGTTTTCAAAATAACGGCGTATCACAACTCTTTTTCCCCTGTAAAGAGTTTCTACGACAGTAAACGTAACGCAAGCTCGTTGATATAAGCCAATCAATGATAATAATATCTACGCCAGCTTAGGTTATCTCTCTGTTCAAGTTGTTTTTGCAGCAACTTGGACGTACGGCAAAATATTATTCTGGTGTATCATTAGAAAGAAGTTAATCCCGTCGGGTCCCAGCCACGACACTTAACCCCACCTCCTCCCTGCCCTTCCCACAAATCCCACAAAATCCCTCTCGTCCACTGACGCCTCTGGGTGTGGGTGGCGGGATTTTCCAAGGAAGATGATTAGCGTCATCACTCGGAAAACTTCCACTCACCAGAATCACATTATCAAAGTTGAATCAGCTGGGAAAAAATATATATTTTCCTGTGGCCAGTTCTCTTTTCTCTACCAGTTATAAATCTTAATAGTAATAATCTGTTCTTTTGAAACGTTATACTGACAGTGAGATGACCACGAGATACATTAGTTTATCATTTATGATTCACATCCAACATAAGTATTTTGTGTCACTACTTTCCTTCGTTTTATTATTACGATTATCAATATCATTATAATATCGCACGCACACACACACACACACACACACACACACACACACACACACACACACACACACATACACACACACACTATATATATATATATATATATATATATATATATATATATATATATATATATATATATATATAATATATTATATATATATCTTTCTTTTTTCATACTATTCGCCATTTCCCGCATTAGCGAGGTAGCGTTAAGAACAGAGGACTGGGCCTTAGAGGGAATATCCTCACCTGGCCCCCTTCTCTGTTCCTTCTTTTGGAAAAAAAAAAAAAAAAAAATATATATATATATATATATATATATATATATATATATATATATATATATATATATATATATATATCAAGGTGCAAGTTACTAACTACTTTGCCATTTGACGGCCACACACTTTCCCTGCAACACGGCAACACGTCAGAGTCGCCCACCGGAATAACTTACCACAAGTGCAAGTGACATGACATACCTCCCGCTGCACGATAACCTTTCTGTATAAGTAATAAAATACATTACTTGAAGTTATGGTAAACAGTTTAGAAAAAAAACTTCATTTGGAATCTATCTTATCACTTGCTTAAATCTGCCGACAATATGGAGTGTCACTTTCGATATATAAGAAATATTAAACTGGAAATAAAGCGACGATTTTTGTCGTCCACCACGCTTACATTTTAAACCATTTTATACCATAGTTTCACATTACCAAGAGTTAATGCCACTCTATGAATAGTTTAAGTGCGAAAATTTATTTAGCAATTAAAAACAAGGTAAAATTACCGTTTCGATCATCCACTTTCGGGAAGTTGATATTTTTTCCCCGATGATTTTTGATGTATTTTGTACGTTTCTGACCTTCAATTCTACCAGAATTCACTTATTTTTGAGCTATCCTCCCGTTTATCCAACGGTAATGGAGGACTCCCAGGGGGAACCAGGGTTTTTTGGGTGGGCAAAATCACCAACAGTAGTAATTTGCGTTTGAAATGGTCAGAATCCGTCAAAAAAAAAAAAAAATCTATCGGCAAAACAATTTCAAACCAACCTATCAATATTCGTTGGATGTCCGAAAGGGTTATGATATCGAAACCAGTTCTGAATGGACCGGCCTAATTCTATCCACCGCCAAAACTACTTACTGTAAATAATCGTGTATCCAAGGCGGGTCCTCTACCAGTGCAATGTTTACGAACGTTGTACTGGAGGTAATCCATGGAGCACGTCCACGTCTTCTGCAGGGAGTAACACACGGTCTCACACGACATTTGGCCCTAACTCAGAGGTCAGGGAAAAGTAAACATTATTGAAATTAACACCGTAACCAAACGCAACACAACACAACACACATGCGAATACCAACATGGAGTGGGGGGGGGCGTGACATCATCACCCAGTTTCAGTATGTAGGTGGCGCTGGCTAACTGAGCGGTAAATTTAAAACTTCTTTTAAAAAAAATAATTTTTGCTTTATGGATGTATTCAAATGGCTCTAATTACACTAAACAGTATTCCTTTGAATTATTTTGACCAAAGGATATAGACAATACAACCTGTAATCATTTACTTACACTTATTGACTTACTGACTTTTTTCGACGAAAACCAGTTGCAGTTTTCAAGGAACTGAAGATCTTGTGAGGACAGAACTTAAGTTAGAATCTTAACAAAAAAATGTCTTGTTCGAGCCTCTTGTTCAACAACCAAATAATAAACCCATTCATACTCACATGTAAAACCCACAGAAAAAAAGTACAGAAGACTGCCACGTTCGGATTTAGATTTATAGGCCAGGAACATCAGTGGAACGAAGAGACAGGAGAAACAGCTCTTCTCCACGCAGGACACGCTGGATTACGCGGGACGTCCTCTTCATCTTAGCCGAAGCTTAATCTTTGTACATCTCTGGTGATAATTTTGTTCGTATCTCGATAATAATAGAACAAAATGGATACATAATAATCATGGTAAGTTGCAAAAATTGGTTAAAAAAAACGGCTAAAGGAAACTAAAGAAATACCAAAGACTGTCCACCATTATATCATGTAATTTTACACCAAGTTTGAGGTACACAGAACTACAGCCACACTGTTATGTTAATCAACAGACGACAAGAAGAGGAAGCTGTGGTGGAAGGCGTGGGAGGAGCATGTGTGTAGTTTTCAGGCTAAACGTTTCGCTTCGTTACTCACTTCCCGCTTTGGCAGTAGTCTGGTGTAAACATGAGCCCAAAGCTTTGTACTGTTCGTAGCAAATGAGATGGGTGGTGGTCCTGCCAGAGATTTTTTTGGCCAGCTTGAGCATCCAAGACCTTGGCTTACTCTGCCACTATACATGGTTTTTAATCACCTACCTCTACAACCTTACTCCACCTTCAGGTTGCCCCAGCAACACACAACTCAGTCTGCCACACTCCACCTTCAGTCTGTCCCTAGTCCGTGACCTGGTTTACTTCACTACCAGGTCCTGTCAGCACTAACACTTCACAGCCTAGCACATCATCATCATCATCAAGGCTGCCCCAGCACCAGACAGACCCTGCCTGCCCCTCACACCTCCTTCAGGATGGTACCACGACCCTGCTTACAACTCCCCTAGATTGCCGCGCTAACAACCGACTCACATCCCCTCCAGGAAACCCTACATCCATAACGTGTTTGTATCATCCTCCCGATGAACACACACACACACACACACACACACACACACACACACACACACACACACACACACACACATAACCACACACACACACACATAATGGCTTCCTCTGACCTCGGGGTAATATCCCTTCCCAAGGACTCGCCAAATCCCCAGCAGGTTTTAAAGTTGAACTGATCTTGAGACGCATTGTAGGGTAATAGAGAGTAGTGCTTTATAAAGCTAAGCTCTGGTGAGCCTGTAAAGTATGGTATCATGACTGGGAGAGTGTCGTCTCGCGTCGCATGAGCCGAGCTTATCCCTCTGATCTGACCACAAAGAAGAACTACTGGTAATTCTACACGACACCTTAGTACCTTTAATGGTGTCACCAGACAGGTCTCACCGCGGAGGGTACACGGCAACTTGACCTCCTCCTCCCCAAGCCACAGCCAAGGTTGGGGATGGAGCAAGTGACGGTGGTCCATTTTCTGGAAATTTTGACGAATTCCATCTTTCGTCACAAGGGGGGAGAGGAGATTGCCGATCGCTAGTCTGGCCCATATCCCAAACCACCTCGTCAGGACGCACGCCCGTGGAAATCACGCTGACGACACTTCCTCAGATATCCAAATGCAGTGGCGAGGTTACCGGATCACGTGCTTTTGGTGGACGACCCCCAAGGCGAACTAGAGGAGGCGGCCTGCTTGGAATCTGGACATGTGTGGGGGATACACACACACACACACACAACGCTAACTCGTGCCCGACACACACGGAAGTCTTCTCATGGTACAATGAGACAGACATTCACTGAAGTTCATCTTGGGAAAAATAAGTCATCTTCGTTCACCAAAGTCTTGAAATTAAGGGACGTTCTTCTTACCCGGTACAGGCCTACCAACCCTGACCATAACCTGTGTACTTAGGTCCATTAACTCAAACATACCTGACGACACAACTGAAGCGAGATTATGATGACGCTATCGGAAGGTTAACAGCTTGAGTGAAACCCTCGTTGTTGTAGTCATTCTTCATGGTGGTAAGGGTGGTGGTAGGCAACATGGGACCTGGGTCTGGATGACGGTAGACAGCATGGGACCTGGGTCTGGATGACGGTAGACAGCATGGGACCCGGGTCTGGATGACGGTAGGCAACATGGGACCTGGGTCTGGATGACGGTAGACAGCATGGGACCTGGGTCTGGATGACGGTAGACAGCATGGGACCTGGGTCTGGATGACGGTAGACAGCATGGGACCTGGGTCTGGATGACGGTAGACAGCTTGGGACCTGGGTCTGGATGACGGTAGACAGCATGGGACCTGGGTCTGGATGACGGTAGACAGCATGGGACCTGGGTCTGGATGACGGTAGACAGCATGGGACCTGGGTCTGGATGACGGTAGGCAGCATGGGACCTGGGTCTGGATGACGGTAGGCAGCATGGGACCTGGGTCTGGATGACGGTAGACAACATGGGACCTGGGTCTGGATGACGGCAGGCAGCATGGGACCTGGGTCTGGATGACGGTAGGCAGCATGGGACCTGGATCTGGATGACGGTAGGCAGCATGGAACTGGGTCTGGATGACGGCAGGCAGCATGGGACCCGGGTCTGGATGACGGTAGACAGCATGGGACCTGGGTCTGGATGACGGTAGGCAGCATGGGACCTGGGTCTGGATGACGGCAGGCAGCATGGGACCTGGATCTGGATGACGGTAGACAGCTTGGGACCTGGGTCTGGATGACGGTAGACAGCATGGGACCTGGGTCTGGATGACGGTAGACAACATGGGACCTGGGTCTGGATGACGGCAGGCAGTATGGGACATGGGTCTGGATGACGGCGGGCAGCATGGGATCAGGGTCTGGATGACGGTAGACAACATGGGACCCGGGTCTGGATGACGGCAGGCAGCATGGGACCTGGGTCTGGATGACGGCAGGCAGTATGGGACCTGGGTCTGGATGACGGCAGGCAGCATGGGACCTGGGTCTGGATGACGGTAGACAGCATGGGACCTGGGTCTGGATGACGGTAGACAGCATGGGACCCGGGTCTGGATGACGGTAGACAGCATGGGACCCGGGTCTGGATGACGGTAGGCAGCATGGGACCTGGGTCTGGATGACGGTAGACAGCATGGGACCTGGGTCTGGATGACGGCAGGCAGCATGGGACCTGGGTCTGGATGACGGTAGACAGCATGGGACCTGGGTCTGGATGACGGCAGGCAGTATGGGACCTGACGCCACAAATAGCTGACCTTGAGAGGGTCAACAACCTCCCGTCAGACACTAAGCATAAGATTAAGTATCTGTGATGACCTTGTACCCACCCTACTGGGTCCTGGGCTGGCGAGAGACGCTCCTTCCTTCGGTACACACTGGCGGGTCTTTGTCCTTCAGGAGATGCCGTGCATCGACAGCCACACTCGCTCCTAGACCTGGCCTGGCCGCGTTCCAGGAGTAGTGTGCCCTGTGTGGCTCGTGGGTCCAATATCTCCTGGACAGACAGGAGTCCTGTGGTATGTTCTCAGTGCAATAAAACACTCCCGCGTCCTTGAAAAAAAAACTGACAGGAGCTATCGATCCATCTTTGCGGTAAAAGTATCGCACAACTTGTTGTAGAACAGCCTCGTAAAATACTAAGAAATATAGCTCAAAAGTTAACTTGTATTGCCGACTCGACGAAGCAGTTAGTATGCGGAAGGCGTCAAGAAGACTGGCCAGGACTTGCTACTTGCTCTGTCCATCAACATCTAACACCCGGACGAAACAGAAAAAAAAACATTCACGAGGCCAAACAAAAAATATACTACATATACATCATCACATTAATGAATCGATCAAGCAGAGGCGTGAGGACCCTTAAAACTTCGTTCACCTACAACTCGACCCTGAACAGACTGAGATCCCTCGTTTTCCTGTGTATTGTTTACCATCCTGAGTGCTGGGGCAGCCACCCACCTCACGTCCAGCCAACCCACAATGATCTGGTGATCTGTGCCGCTGTCTCCGCAGCGTCTGTTCTTGTGCACACCACATACTCATCCCGTGGGCGGTAGCGCAAAACAAAAAAAAAGGATTACAGAGGTCACAAAGGGTCATTGTCAAGACTCCCAGTGTACAAAGAAAGTCACAAAAGTTGGTTCGTTCTGTAGACTTCATCATATACATTACCTAGGCTTTTATACGGCAAGGTTAACCGATTAGATGCAAAAAAGTAGATTTACATTTTAATTTTATTATACTTTGTCGCTGTCTCCCGCGTTAGCGAGGTAGCGCAAGGAAACAGACGAAAGAATGGCCTAACCTACCCACATACACATGTATATCCATACACGTCCACACACGCACATATATATAGCAGATACAACCTTAAAATCTCAGTTGTCTTGTTATCAATCCATAGCACTTAACCATGCCATCCCTGGGTGGAGGGCATTCAACTCTCTCAGTCAGAGAGCAATGAACCATCTTTAGCGGGACAGTAATTACACCCCCCGAGGACCAGTCTACTAACCCGGGGTGACAGAGGTCACCACCCTTCCCCAAGTGTGAGAATAATAACCACATGTTGTTATGACCACCTAAGGGGAAGGCTTTGACCTTCCCATATCTATATTCCTGCCCTCCCCCACTCTCTCTCTCTCTCTCTCTCTCTCTCTCTCTCTCTCTCTCTCTCTCTCTCTCTCTCTCTCTCTCTCTCTCTCTCTCTCTCCTCCAGACACGACGAACTGCCAGGCCCTTGGGTCGATTTAACGTGACCTCCCACTTAACTCTGACCTCTGTGGTCGGCCCATACAAAACCTCCCATTCCTCCAGACCCATTGCCAACGAACACTCGTACACCGTTCGTCTGGTCCTCTTCCGCTCCCTCTCTCCTTCCCATCCGTCATTTACATCCTTGCTCCCTGGTCCTCACACATCCCATCCTACCTACCCTTTACTAGCAGTATAAACGAAGGAGCCGCAGGCCATACCTTCAGTCTACACGTGGGGTCAGCCAGAATAGGCTGGCTGCTCGGCTCTTGCCCCTCACACATAGCCTCAGTGATGATGTCTATGTCAGCACAATTTTGCGAGCCAGCCATTAGATATCTAATTACTGTTAGTTACTGAGCTGTGTAGTTCTTCATGACCAGTGTCAGTTGTATGAGTGTTTGTCACTCATATAAGTAAGATCTTATCTTGATATATCAAGATTTAACCATAAGTTTCTACATCTGTTTATTATTCTTGAATAATATCTATAAGTCGTCTACTATCCCCACGGTGCATGACAATGTAGACATCAGATAATGTCAACACTCGGGTGTTGAAGTCATGACGGTGGTAACACTGCTCAAGCGTTTCCAAAGACCAGAATGTGGCTCCAGACGAAACCACAATCTCCCAGGAGAGATGATGACACACACACACACACACACACACACACACACACACACACACACACACACCTGAGAAAAACGTGAAGTCGGTGTTACCTGTCAATACTTCACGGAACACTGATGTGTCGATCTTCAGCGAAACGAACTTTTCTGGTCCTGCATTCAGTTCCCATTCCCACTGGTCACGCTCAGACCCCAGCAACCCTCACTGGTCACATTCAAACCCTATCACCCCTCACTCTTTAAATTCAGACCCCTACCATCCCTCCCTGGCCACACTCAGACCCCACCAACCCTCATTGGCCACACTCAGACCCCACCATCCCTCTCAGGTCTCACACAGACCCCACTATCCCTCACTGGTCACACACAGACCCCACCATCCCTCACTCGTCACACACAGACCCAACCACCCGTCCTGGCCTCAGCCACGCCCTCTTCCTCCCACACCTTCTCCTACGCACCAGACCGCCAGCCCCCTACATCAGTTACCCTAATACGACGACGAGATGTTTCTCCTACGTACGCAGACTCCTCTCATTCTGTTATCCCACGACACTTGGTCAGAAGCTCACTGAAATAACCGCCGCGTCATCTGATCATCTCCTCCCTCCCCAGTGTTGCAACAGCTGATTAATATGTCTCTCGTGAGAACTGCGCATTACATATCGGCTTCGTCGCTCACACTGATGCCTCTACCTTTCACGGCTCATTGATCGGTGATTAAGTCTGGGAGGTGAGGGATTATTCGTTCACTCCAGCTCGTACACACAGCCCCCGAGTTGCTTCAATGCTCATATCAACTTCTTTTTAATGTTGTTATTTTCGATTTCATGAAGACGACCATTAATTTTGCTTATTCTTAAAGCCTCTCGCGGGGACTACCACTCAAATTGTTTTTGACATTGCTGTTGTAAACGTGAGACTATCTTACCCGAACCCGCTTCGGCTTCGAGACCGAATCGAGTTCGAACCGAACCGTACCGAACCGAACCGCCTCGACCCTGGGTGGGTAAAACCTACCACCACCACCGCCACCACATGTGCAGCTAATGACGTCAGTCTACACACCTGGTGAGATGAGGTCGATGATGGTCGTCAGGTCACATGATATTCTTTTATTCTGTCTTTTTCCAAAGGAGCACATCCGTTGCATCGCCAGGCAGGCACAATGGCTACTGGATTGAGTTCGGTCGCCAGTCACTCACTGGTGTGGTGATGCCTGGGTCCCGTCGCCAGCACTCACGACCTTTACTACACACACACACACACACACACACTTTCCTCTTGGCTTTACATAACTTGCGACCCAAATGTAAATTCAAGCGGCTCCACTTGCCTGGTACCCGGTGACACAAACTTCCCTTAACAACCTGCTTATAACCCTCAAACCCGTGGTATCCTGCCGCCTCCGCGGACGCCCCGACACCTGCAGTAACCCAATGCTACGCCCGGTATGTGAACCTCCCCAGCACGACCGCACGCTCCTCAGTACGTGACGGTACGGCCCTCTGAGAACGGCACGACGGTCTCGAGCACAACGGTAAGACACGAGTACGACGATGCGACCCTTTGAGCACGACGGTACGACCCTTGAGCACGACGGTACGTCCCCTGAGCACGACGGCGCTACCTTTGGGTATGACGGCGTGACCTCTGGCCTCACCGCCGTTAGGGTTAGGTCAAAGGTCGAGTTTTCATACCAAAATGATGTACAGTCACACTCAGGGGTCCAGACGACAGCGTGGGGTACAGTGAGTGGATCATCAGGAGGCCAGGCAGCCCTCTGGCCTGGGGAGCTCTCCTTCTAAACATTAACAAACACATGAAGAACAACAAAACAAAGGACAAATAAGCATCATTAATACCAAAATTTAAACTCCCCGTCAGACTTAATGAGGAAATTATCATACACAAGATAGAGAGACAAGCACCTCCACACACAAGACGAACCCCGAGGGTGAATGAACAGAAGGGAGGGAAACCCACGTAAACTGGAAACCCCCACTGGTGAGGCAAGGGATGGTGAGGTGAACTGCGACATACAGTACGACAAACCAAAGCTAAAACATACTACTCCTCACTCAACACACAACAGCAGCACTCGGCACTCACGAACACTTCTTCCCTCCCTACAACACCTCCATCCGACATCACCTCCTTCTCCAACACCCATACCTACAAAACGCCACCCATACATCTCCATCTGTATCTACACATATCTACATCTACACATATCTGACGTGTCTATGTACACAGTCTCCCCTACTCCAACGCCTGCATGGTATACTCATGCAAAGTCACCACACCTGTGTCCAACCATCACATCCACACCTGCATACGACACAAGCATCCATACATCATAACAACATCAATACACCCACTCTACACCCAGAACCACACGTATGTAAGTACTACCTTTTCTTGCAACCACATCTGGACCTTTGCACACAACACCATATGGTACTCACACCTGCATCTCCCCCTACAATAAAACACACACATACCTGCTCCTTCTTCTGCAATCACATACATCTGGAACTTCCCTTACAACCACATACACCTGCAACTTTCCCTGTAACCACATACACCTGCAACAATCCCTACAACCTACACCTGCAACTTCCCCTTCAACCACACACACACACACACACACACACACACACACACACACACACGTTACATGTCGAATCAATATATAAGACAAGCGAAATAATACCTAGAGCAGTACACGGAACCACGGCACAATGGCGAGAAAATAACACCTCACGTTAAAACAAGGAAACACAGAAACCGCCAGAACTTCTTAAAAAAAAAAGAAAGAATAGAAGTAACTGACATTTCCCAACAGGTGACCATGAGGCGAAACAGACCCGTCCATTTAATAAAAGATCGCCTTTTTAAAAGCCGGTGATCCGTGACCTACCACAAGGCAGTTGTAATGTTCGTGATTTCCCCTCACTCCTCCACAGGAATAAGAGTACCAGTTCGCTTTTGTGTACTTGGGTGTACAATACGGCCATCGGTAATCAGAAGACAATGACCCGAGTGTAATCATTCGTCTTGACTGTAAAGATAACGACGTGATGAGGATATTGACCAATTCTAATCTGGCTAACTTCGTTATAGAATACGTTCGTGTGGGGGGAAGAGAAGCAGCAACGTAAACCGGATCAAGATTATAAAGAGAGGTACAGTTAAAGAGATGAGACGCAACTTTAAACATGAAAAAAAAAAAAAAAACTTTTAGAGGGAGACAAAAAAAAAGTATAGATTCATAAATTCCCGGAAAGATAATGAGAAATGGGAAATAAATATATAAGGCCGGGTGACCAAGGACATTGTAAAGATCATAATGAGGAGGCGTGGGAAAGAGAATATATACAGGATATATTATAGACATGACAATCCACAGTCTTCAGGAAGTCAATACAACATCACACAGGGAGACTGTATGAAGAAAATCATATTTGAAGACAATATTTCTTACAAGCTTTACAATAATCTTAAAGAATTCCATTTTATATATATATATATATATATATATATATATATATATATATATATATATATATATATATATATATATATATATATATATATATTCTTTCTTTTTTCTTTCAAACTATTCGCCATTTCCCGCATTAGCGAGGTAGCGTTTAAGAACAGAAGACTGGACCTTGGAGGGAATATCCTCACCTGGCCCCCTTCTCTGTTCCTTCTTTTGGAAAATTAAAAAAAAACGAGAGGGGAGGATTTCCAGCCCCCCGCTCCCTTCCCTTTTAGTCGCCTTCTACGACACGCAGGGAATACGTGGGAAGTATTCTTTCTCCCCTATCCCCAGGGATAATATATATATATATATATATATATATATATATATATATATATATATATATATATATATATATATATATCCCTGGGGATAGGGGAGAAAGAATACTTCCCACGTATTCCCTGCGTGTCGTAGAAGGCGACTAAAAGGGAAGGGAGCGGGGGTCTGGAAATCCTCCCCTCTCATTTTTTTATTTTAATTTTCCAAAAGAAGGAACAGAGAAGGGGGCCAGGTGAGGGTATTCCCTCAAAGGCCAAGTCCTCTGTTCTTAACGCTACCTCGCTATCGCGGGAAATGGCGAATAGTATGAAAAAAAAAAAAAATATATATATATATATATATATATATATATACATATATACATATATATATATATATATATATATATATATATATATATATATATATATATATATATATATATACATAATCTTTTTCCTACTGTCATCATTATACTTAATCGCTATTTCCTGCCTCAGCGAGGTAGCGCCAGGAAACAGACAAAGGATGGCCCATCCACTCACACATACACACACACACACACACACACACACACACATATATATATATATATATATATATATATATATATAAAGTGAGACACATCAACGATACTTCTGGCCGGCAATCTAAGGCTAATGGCTTCTTAGAAAACAATAATCTAAAACTGGTTTCCTTGTCAAACAAGTATTTCCATCCAGGCTTCAACTCTCGAAAATTTTTCTAAATGTACCACAAAAAAAAAAAAAAAAATATATATATATATATATATATATATATATATATATATATATATATATATATATATATATATATACATTATCCCTGGGGATAGGGGAGAAAAAATACTTCCCACGTATTCCATGTGTGTCGTAGGCGACTAAAAGGGGAGGGAACGGGGGTCTGGAAATCCTCTCCTATCGTTTTTCTTTTTTTTAACTTTCCAAAAGAGGGAACAGAGAAGGGGCCTGGTGAGGATATTCCCTCAAAAGCCCAGTCCTCTGTTCTTAACGCTACCTCGCTAATGCGGGAAATGGCGAATAGTATGAAAGAAAAGAGAAGGATATATATATATATATATATATATAAGTATATACATAAGTATACTTATGTAAGTAGGAGAGATGGCCAGAGAGCATTATTGGATTACGTGTTAATTGACAGGCGTGCGAAAGAGAGACTTTTGGATGTCAATGTGCTGAGAGGTGCAACTGGAGGGATGTCTGATCATTATCTTGTGGAGGCTAAGGTGAAGATTAGTATGGGTTTTCAGAAAAGAAGAGTGAATGTTGGGGTGAAGAAGGTGGTGAGAGTAAGTGAGCTTGGGAAGGAGACCTGTGTGAAGAAGTATCAGGAGAGACTATGTACAGAATGGAAAAAGGTGAGAACAATGGAAGTAAGGGGAGTGGGGGAGGAATGGGATGTATTTAGGGAATCAGTGATGGATTGCGCAAAAGATGCTTGTGGCATGAGAAGAGTGGGAGGTGGGCTGTTTAGAAAGGGTAGTGAGTGGTGGGATGAAGAAGTAAGAGTATTAGTGAAAGAGAAGAGAGAGGCATTTGGACGATTTTTGCAGGGAAAAAATGCAATTGAGTGGGAGAAGTATAAAAGAAAGAGACAGGAGGTCAAGAGAAAGGTGCAAGAGGTGAAAAAAAGGGCAAATGAGAGTTGGGGTGAGAGACTATCAGTAAATTTTAGGGAGAATAAAAAGATGTTCTGGAAGGAGGTAAATAGGGTGCGTAAGACAAGGGAGCAAATGGGAACTTCAGTGAAGGGCGCAAATGGGGAGGTGATAACAAGTAGTGGTGATGTGAGAAGGAGATGGAATGAGTATTTTGAAGGTTTGTTGAATGTGTCTGATGACAGAGTGGCAGATATAGGGTGTTTGGGTCGAGGTGGTGTGCAAAGTGAGAGGGTTAGGGAAAATGATTTGGTAAACAGAGAAGAGGTAGTAAAAGCTTTGCGGAAGATGAAAGCCGGCAAGGCAGCAGGTTTGGATGGTATTGCTGTGGAATTTATTAAAAAAGGGGGTGACTGTATTGTTGACTGGTTGGTAAGGTTATTTAATGTATGTATGACTCATGGTGAGGTGCCTGAGGATTGGCGGAATGCGTGCATAGTGCCATTGTACAGAGGCAAAGGGGATAAGAGTGAGTGCTCAAATTACAGAGGTATAAGTTTGTTGAGTATTCCTGGTAAATTATATGGGAGGGTATTGATTGAGAGGGTGAAGGCATGTACAGAGCATCAGATTGGGGAAGAGCAGTGTGGTTTCAGAAGTGGTAGAGGATGTGTGGATCAGGTGTTTGCTTTGAAGAATGTATGTGAGAAATACTTAGAAAAGCAAATGGATTTGTATGTAGCATTTATGGATCTGGAGAAGGCATATGATAGAGTTGATAGAGATGCTCTGTGGAAGGTATTAAGAATATATGGTGTGGGAGGCAAGTTGTTAGAAGCAGTGAAAAGTTTTTATCGAGGATGTAAGGCATGTGTACGTGTAGGAAGAGAGGAAAGTGATTGGTTCTCAGTGAATGTAGGTTTGCGGCAGGGGTGTGTGATGTCTCCATGGTTGTTTAATTTGTTTATGGATGGGGTTGTTAGGGAGGTAAATGCAAGAGTCTTGGAAAGAGGGGCAAGTATGAAGTCTGTTGGGGATGAGAGAGCTTGGGAAGTGAGTCAGTTGTTGTTCGCTGATGATACAGCGCTGGTGGCGGATTCATGTGAGAAACTGCAGAAGCTGGTGACGGAGTTTGGTAAAGTGTGTGGAAGAAGAAAGTTAAGAGTAAATGTGAATAAGAGCAAGGTTATTAGGTACAGTAGGGTTGAGGGTCAAGTCAATTGGGAGGTGAGTTTGAATGGTGAAAAACTGGAGGAAGTGAAGTGTTTTAGATATCTGGGAGTGGATCTGTCAGCGGATGGAACCATGGAAGCGGAAGTGGATCATAGGGTGGGGGAGGGGGCGAAAATTTTGGGAGCCTTGAAAAATGTGTGGAAGTCGAGAACATTATCCCGGAAAGCAAAAATGGGTATGTTTGAAGGAATAGTAGTTCCAACAATGTTGTATGGTTGCGAGGCGTGGGCTATGGATAGAGTTGTGCGCAGGAGGATGGATGTGCTGGAAATGAGATGTTTGAGGACAATGTGTGGTGTGAGGTGGTTTGATCGAGTAAGTAACGTAAGGGTAAGAGAGATGTGTGGAAATAAAAAGAGCGTGGTTGAGAGAGCAGAAGAGGGTGTTTTAAAATGGTTTGGGCACATGGAGAGAATGAGTGAGGAAAGATTGACCAAGAGGATATATGTGTCGGAGGTGGAGGGAACGAGGAGAAGAGGGAGACCAAATTGGAGGTGGAAAGATGGAGTGAAAAAGATTTTGTGTGATCGGGGCCTGAACATGCAGGAGGGTGAAAGGAGGGCAAGGAATAGAGTGAATTGGAGCGATGTGGTATACAGGGGTTGACGTGCTGTCAGTGGATTGAATCAAGGCATGTGAAGCGTCCGGGGTAAACCATGGAAAGCTGTGTAGGTATGTATATTTGTGTGTGTGGACGTGTGTATGTACATGTGTATGGGGGGGGTTGGGCCATTTCTTTCGTCTGTTTCCTTGCGCTACCTCGCAAACGCGGGAGACAGCGACAAAGTATAAAAAAAAAAAAAAAAAAAAAATATATATATATATATATATATATATATATATATATATATATATATATATATATATATATATATATATATATATTCTGGGATAGAGAACGAAAGATTAAGACGCGTAACATCCAAAGTTATGAAGTGACTTGGAACATTCACAAAAATCAAATCAGATTGACTTTGCTGGTCCCGCTCTCCCAGAACACCGCAAGAAACAGGTCAAAACGTTACAATATTTACGTTCAATACGGTGCTAGGAGACCACTCACTTCAAGGAAGCAGAACATTCCAGAGAGGTTTGGATGATCGCGAATGGGGAGAGAGAGAGAGAGAGAGAGAGAGAGAGAGAGAGAGAGAGAGAGAGAGAGAGAGAGAGAGAGAGAGAGAGAGCTGACCTATCGAACCGTCAGTGTCAGTTCGGGTCAAGGCATCATGTCAGAAACTATGACAATGTTAAATATTTACGTGTCAAACAAATAAGTGAATATCAAAATGGGTTTCGTATGAAATATTATTTTCTAATTAATATAACGGAGTTCTTTAGCAATATATATAAAATGAATAAAATAGTAACATACGTAATATGTGATAAATATACTACCAATATATATCATATATGATAATTATATTAGTAGCATAAATGATATATGATAATCATAGTAATATATACAAGATAAACATATTGGTGACAAATATGATATAACGAATTTAACAGAGTGTTTTGCAATATATAAGATATAAGATAAATATAATATATATGATATACGATAAATATATTTGTAATATAAGATAAATATAATATTCATATATATATATATATATATATATATATATATATATATATATATATATATATATATATATATATATATATATATATATGGACACTAAGGTGGTACATCTTTACGAAGGAGGGGACGCACATCCAACTCATTCACTGCGCTGACTTGGGGTACCACAAGGCTTGGGCCTAAGACCCATATTTTTTATTGCCTTCGTCCTTGACTTACGTACTGAAGTCACTACCGGTAACAACGAAGAAAAATCAGCAAATAACATGAAATTAGAAAATCAAACCTAAATACGGGAAGATTACTTACTTAAAATTCAAATTAACTTCAGATGATGCGGTGGTCGGAGACAAGGCAAAAATGGATTTCATTCTTCGCAAAGTCATGAGTTTTTTGGCGACACAGATGTCAGACATGAATATACCGTGTTGGTAAATCATTATCAAAAATACAAGAGGAAAAAGTCTTCGGATAAATAATCGGTAATGATCTCAAATAACGCAACGCAAAGGCTGGCTGCATGTGATAAACAGTGTTAGCCTTCACACCTGGAGATATGAGAATATAAAGCAAAAGGCACAATAGTTATAATGCCCTCGTCAGATCCTATTCTAAACTACGCTGTTCAGTTCCCGTCACCAGACACGATCAAAGACGTAGAAACTCTAAAAACAAATACAAAGAACTGTAACAAAGCTTAATCCGTCGCACAAGAATATACCAAATTGAAAAAAAAAATGATATATAACAGATATCCTCTAAAAAAAATATATATCAACACTTCGAGGAGGTTTGATAAAAGTTTTCAAAAAATACCATATAAATTTCAGCAACGTACATCATGACTGCTTGACTCTGGATAAAGACCCCGAAGTACTGATTTCGAAGTTATGAAGACAAGAGATGTTAGACAAGAACAGATCTGGCGCTGTAAAATCACAGGACATTAGTAATAAATTATCGTCAGACGTTGTTAAGGTGAAGACTAAGAAATACCTTCACATAACTGACGGATAAATTCTTTAATGATGATGCTCTTCAGTAAATAAGACTCTGCAAGATGGACCATTTCAACGTCTTTCTTACCAGATCTCAGCCTCCACTCCAGAGTACGTGGCTGACGACATGAGATCAGTGTGTGTTTTCCATTCACACTCTCCTCTCAGATGTCCATAATGCAGGCTGACTTACATCTCCTCGTAAAATCATACACACCTGCTCCCTCCCTGAAACCACACACATACACCTGCACCTTCTCCTATAATCACACAAACACACACCCGCACCCTCCCTAAAACCCCCTCACACCTCCACCTTCCCATCCGACACACAACTAATAAACTCTCGTCTCTAATAGCACCCACAGTTACAGCTGCACCTGTCTCTCCCCTACACCCACACTTCCATACTACCATCGAGTCATACCCACCTACTCACGCACATACATCATCTTCCTCCCCCTACAGTCACACCTGCAACCCCCCCCCCCCCACCACCACTTCACGTAAAACTACATCTGCATTGACAACAATACACATTCACAACCTTCCTGACACCTGGACTTGCTCATTTCATTAACAAGTACATGAGCGTCGTTTTCAGCTCCCACGTCCTTCATTACCCAAAATGTAAACCAACATACAATACCTCCCCGACCCCCCCCTCCCCTCCCACCCCGGCAGCAAAACCAGTAAACAAATATAATTTACCGCAGGAGACAAGCGACGGCGTCGTTGCGATGCCAAAGAAAACGGGGAAGTTGCAAGGTCTCGCTCGGACGCCGCATCGAGGCAGCTTTAACAAAAGCGAAATAATTAAACAGCAAGAAACAGTGTAGGGCGGAGGAGGGGAAGCGGTGTGAAACAGGCCCACACTGCACGGGTCTATGCAGGAGAGAGAGAGAGAGAGAGAGAGAGAGAGAGAGAGAGAGAGAGAGAGAGAGAGAGAGAGAGAGAGAGAGAGAGAGAGGGCTCAAACTACGCGGCTCTCTGCATGAGAGCGGGGCTTGAGGAGGCGAGACAGGCCCACACTAGCTGGTACACACGACTCCTGAGCAGCCAGCCACCCTCAGGCCTCACGCTACGCACGGCGGCCTTGAGGTCGGTAAGCTCTTGTCCTCCCTCACTCCCGCCATCAATAACACGGGTAATTACAAGTGACAAGGCACAGAGTAAAACCCCACGACTCCCCTGCTGGGTCGTGACTATAAATCGCAGTTGATCTGTAAACGCAGAGAAAAAAAAAAAGGATTATTTTTGGACGTACATTGTAAAGTGATGGAGGGAGTGTCTATCCTAACACTATCATTACAAACTCGTAGTATCTATCAACAGTAATGTCGACTCTGCAGTAGCGCCAAAGAGGGCTTGAACAGATTACACAGCAGAGTTCATCTCATAACAAACGTCTGTTCTTCGCTGCCACAGCAAGTCTCTGGAAAAGTTCAGTTCCCAGGTATGGGCTGTTCATAACATCTAAGGTCTTCGTTAATCTGCCAACGGACCACATGGTATCAAATCCTCTATATAAGTGTTCATGAGGAATCTCTCTCTCTCTCTCTCTCTCTCTGGGATACCAGAGGACAGGAACTGCCAAACTGCTAAGCAGGTCTGGTTGAAGAAGGAGACCTCTTTCTTCCTCGTGAGTGCTGCCATGGGCGAGAGAGGGTGTGTGGGTGGTATCACACAGCAATAAAAACATACCCAGAGCGGAACCTTCGTCGAATTCCTTACCTGTTCTTTTCAATAGGGTGGATGAGGAGAGAAGATAGAGGGGTTCAAAAGGGAAAAAAAGTGTAATTTTTGAAATGGAAGCAGTTAAGGATTATAAAGGTGTGTGGTGTGAGTCGACTGATGTGTGTGTGTGTGTGGGAGGTTTGCTGGAAACGTGTGAGCACGACGGTGCGACCCCTGATACTGCTGTGTTCAAGGGTCGCACCGTCGCACTCAGTGGTCATACCCTCGAGCTCAAGGGTCGTACTTTCGTGCTTAAGGCTCGTACCGTCGTGTTCAAGGGTCGTACCGTCGTGGTCAAGGGATGTACCGCCGTGCTCAAGGAAGGTACCTTAGTGCTCAAGGGTCGTACTTTCGTGCTCAAGGGACGTGCCGTCGTGCTCCAGGGTCGTACCTTCG
This sequence comes from Panulirus ornatus, assembly GCF_036320965.1. Lineage (NCBI taxonomy): Eukaryota > Metazoa > Arthropoda > Malacostraca > Decapoda > Palinuridae > Panulirus > Panulirus ornatus. The sequence continues at coordinate 21,145,519 of NC_092232.1, forward strand.
TGTTTAAGAAGGTAGAACATAACAGTTATGAAGGCAGTAAATTCTCGTGGTGGCCGGCTACGGGAGCGTGTTAGAAAGGCAGACTCCAAGGTGCTCGCGCTCTGATTACCTTTGTTTGTATAATGATGGATCAAGGCAGACGACGAGCAACAGTGAACCAAATGAAACAATTCCTTATTGATTAAGGCCACAGCCAATGTGTGGGGGGGTCAGAGGTGATGCCAATAACTAGTGGGGGAGAGAGAGAGAGAGAGAGAGAGAGAGAGAGAGAGAGAGAGAGAGAGAGAGAGAGAGAGAGAGAGAGAGAGAGAGAGAGAGAGAGAGAGAGAGACGGGGACATCCACACACCCAACCCCTTCAGATATAATGGAAGAAGAGGCCACAGCAAGTGGCTGTGGGTGGGAAGGTCGTACCAGGTACAGGTTGGAGGGGGTGTAGAAGTTACCGTGAGTAAGAAGCAAAGGGAAATTACGCCAGACTGACGAGGGTAAGACCAGGTTCGGAAGGAGGGGCTCCCCCCTCCTCGCACCTGGCTGTGTGGAGAGAGGGAAGAAGTCACTTAGTACTAAGCTCAGGAGGGATCGCTCACACTCAGGGAGGGAAAGGAGGTAACATACACCAAGCTGCCACGGGAATGCTCACACCAAGGAAGAATGAAGGGTGACTAGGTTGAGACGGGGTTGCTCATACCAGTGAGTGGAAGGTCGTAAAACCAGATTGAGAAGGAAGTGGAGGGGGCAACACCAAGCTGAGAGGGGGCAGCTCACACCAGACAGAGGGACGTGGGATGAGGCACCAGGTAAGGGGACAGATGTTACATGACAATATACAGGATCGTATGAACATAACACTACGGGGTAGACGTAATCTTGCTTTAATACCCCAGTGTCTCGCGAGTGCGCATTATGTTTTGTGGGTCTGATGTTAAGATCTGCACATTCTGAACTGTACTTTGCTGCTTCCCTCTGCTGTAGAACTGTACACTACTTCCCTCTGCTGTAGAACTGTGTACACTACTTCCTCTACCTGCTTCCCTCTGCTGTAGAACTGTACACTGCTTCCTCCACCTGCTTCCCTCTGCTGTAGAACTGTAAACGGTTCCTCCACCTGCTTCCCTCTGCTGTAGAACTGTACACTGCTTCCTCCACCTGCTTCCCTCTGCTGTAGAACAGTACACTGCTTCCTCCACCTGCTTCCCTCTGCTGCAGAACAGTACACTGCTTCCTCCACCTGCTTCTCTCTGCTGTAGAACTGTACACTGCTTCCTCCACCTGCTTCCCTCTGCTGTAGAACTGTAAACGGTTCCTCCACCTGCTTCCCTCTGCTGTAGAACTGTACACTGCTTCCTCCACCTGCTTCTCTCTGCTGTAGAACTGTACACTGCTTCCTCCACCTGCTTCCCTCTGCTGTAGAACAGTACACTGCTTCCTCCACCTGCTTCTCTCTGCTGTAGACTGTCACGTGAACTGTGTCTTCCCTACACATCCAGTTTCGTCACGCATCACAGTTCTCCTCTCTCATCACCAGACACTGGATTCTTACTGTCTGTGTGATGCTTCCGATTCCCAAGAACTCCTGTTACGGAAGCGAAAGTCTCACTCGGATCGGACGTTTCGAAAGCCGTGCAACCTGCCCGGCGGTGAGGAAACTCCAGGGAAAACACTTTAGCAACGCGACGCTCGCGGCCACCAGCCGCTGGGGTAGCTCAAACCCGTCCTCGTCGCCGTCCCCTTCACCGCCCCCGCCCCCGCCGCCACACCAGCCGTGTACAGCTGATATCGCTCCTTGAGGCGCACTGCAGCCCTGCAAGCCATTACCTCAGCAGTGAACCAGCGGTGTCTCGCCATACCTCCCCCCCCCCCCTTCCAGGTCAACCCATGATGGACACACTACATCCAAAACGTCAAAAAATTCCTCTCATTACTTATTGCAACGAATTATTTGTGACAGACTTTACTAGCCAAGCTACAACCTACTATCCTCATAACTTTCCCCTAAGGAATATTACAATATCGTCCAACAACACATATATATATATAATCATAACAACCAGCGCAACCTGTCTGTGAGGATTACAGATATCAAGCCGTCGGTAAACTGTGTGATCCACACAACCAGAGAACAACACGAAGCACCACTGTCTCCACACCTTCGGCGATGCTCTTCTGTTACTGAGTGTCCCCGCAGTTTTACTCATTCAGTAACATGTATTTCCCATCACACATCTACAGCGTGTAGAGGAGGTAGTGGTAATTCACTACATGAGAATCTTGCGAAACAAGACTAGTGGCGCCCACAGCCTCTTTCTACAGGACGCAAGCCCTTGACCTGGTAGGCCAGAACTGATCTCGATGACTGGCGAGAAGGCTGGCTATAACCTGGCCTGTTAGAATAAGCCTATTCACGTCGGTCGTGTGAACGTGAGTAGGTCTGTAGCCCCAGACATGGGCTGTTACGGGGAAAATAAAAATCTTTTCTATTACGGTTATTTGGACAAGTTACTATAGGCCTAACATCGAGTTCGATGACATGAGCGTCTCCAGATATAAGCAATTATATGGTCCACCTTCTGCCTACCAAGCCGTTGATCGTCGCCCCACACACACACACACACACACACACACACACACACACACACAGCCTTCAACACGATGCATTAGCTTTACCAACCCTTCCATCCTGGTACGGATTTTCCCTATGACAACTCTCATGTCGTCACGCGGATATTACATATACCATCCAGCCACAGGGACCTCGTCGCCTTGCATGACAATCCTCACACCCATATGAATATGTTTACGTGTGTGTGTGTGTGTGTGTGTGTGTGTGTGTGTGTGTGTGTGTGTGTGTGTGTGTGTGTACCACATGCAGTGTCAACATATAACACCTGAAGCACGTGCAGGACACACATGAGAAGATCCAGTGGGCTGAAGAGAAGACGCGATCATGCAACACCTCCCAAGACGCACGATGGTAAATGCCACGAGAAAAACACATCACACAATCAAGACTTCTTTTCTTATGGAAGAAGAAGAAGAAGAAGAAGAAGAAGAAGAAGAAGAAGAAAAAGAAGAAAAAATAATCTGTAATGAAAGCCTCACTGGAGATGATCACACCTTATCATACAGTCTCTCCACCACAAGGTCCCGGAAATTCCAACTTCCCGTCACTTACAGACCACCTGACACTCACACACACACACAAAAAAAGTAGGAAAGCATTAAGCAAAAGCAGTAATTTCCAGCAGTAAAAACATAAATTTTTTTTTTTGCCAGTTCGTTTTCTTTTGTCGTGTGTTGTTCTTGTTATGTTCAGGTTTCCTCCCTCGAACACGACGGATGCGAACGACCGACCTCTGAGCGATTTGACCTGACCCTGAAGGTCAGATCAATGGTCAGGATGTCATGCCATTGGGACGAAAAATCGTGCATAAGGATCGTACCGTCGTGCTCAAGGGACGTACCGTTGCCTCAAGTGATCATACCGTTGTGCTAAAAGGTTGTATTGTAGAGGCAAAAGGTCAATTCCCGTAGTGATTAAGGGCCGTAACGTTGTGGTAAGGGTCGTACCGTCGTGTTCAAGGGCCGTAACGATGTGGTAAGGGTCGTACCGTCGTGTTCAAGGGCCGTAACGATGTGGTAAGGGTCGTACCGTCGTGTTCAAGGGCCGTAACGATGTGGTAAGGGTCGTACCGTCGTGTTCAAGGGCCGTAACAATGTGGTAAGGGTCGTACCGTCGTGCTCAAGGGCCGCAACGCTGTGGTAAGGGTCGTACCGTCGAGCTCAAGGGCCGTAACGCTGTGGTAAGGGTCGTACCGTCATGTTCAAGGGCAGTAACGATGTGGTAAAGGGTCGTACCGTCGTGCTCAAGGGCCGTAACGATGTGGTAAGGGTCGTACCGTCGTGTTCAAGGGTCATAACGTTGTGGTAAGGGTCGTACCGTCGTGTTCAAGGGTCATAACGTTGTGGTAAGGGTGGTGCCGTCGTGCTCAAGGGCCGTAACGATGTGGTAAGGGTCGTACCGTCGTGTTCAAGGGCCGTAACGATGTGGTAAGGGTCGTACCGTCGTGTTCAAGGGCCTAACGTTGTGGTAAGGGTCGTACCGTCGTGTTCAAGGGTCATACCGTTGTGGTAAGGGTCGTACCGTCGTGTTCAAGGGCCTAACGTTGTGGTAAGGGTCGTACCGTCGTGCTCAAGCGGTCTAGGTAACCAAGTAGTCAAACTAGCATCATCGTACACTACAGGAACGAGTGCAGTTGGTAACATCTTTTGTCCTAACTATCGAAGGTCATCGATTATGTTGGCAATACTATTATTGCCAGAACATGAGTGTGTGTGTGTGTGTGTGTGTGTGTGTGTGTGTGTGTGTGTGTGTGTGTAATTACCTATTCATACTTTGGAGAGTGGGAGTTACACAATTGTGAGGTCTCTTCATGTCAAAACAGTTTAAACTTCCATGTGCTGTCCACATTCACTGCATCATAACTCAGTTTATTCCCCTCATCCGCCAGTCTTATTCTATAAGAATTACTTCTTTACATCTGTACTAACATGTTTCATGCATAATTTCATATTATGGCCGCTGGTTCATTTATCTATGCATTTTTCGAAGACCTGTTCACTGCTGACGCTCACCAAAACGGTTCAAAGAACTTTAAGGTTGTGATCAGGTCACTCCTTACCCTTCTATCTTCCAAGGTGGACAGAATCAAAGCCTCTGATCCCTCTATTGTAGCATATTCTAGTTTTAGTCTGATAAACAATACATGAGTATTTCCTTATCCATATACTTGTTTCCAATCCTTAATTTCGCCAGAAAACAATTTCGACCTCCTAGTCCCTCTCATACACACAGATTCCTGCGTCTTATTCCCTACCAGATAATAATGGTATCGAAGCCTCCTTTCACTGAGACCCACCTTCATCATTTTGCATTTACCTGTGTTGAAATTCACCAGCTACGTAACAGACTTACTCAGAGTCTGTCATGTTGACGCAACCCATCATCAGTGACTGTGCTGTATCTGGAGACATAAGCAGGCGCTGGTCCAGCCCTTCTGCCGAGTCATTTACTTAGATCAGGAGGAGCAGTGGCCCCAGGATCGAGCCCTGCAGCACACACAGTGGTAAACCCCCCAAACCTAACTCGAGAAGGCTTCTCTGACAAGCAACTTTCGTTCCCCTTCCACTAAGGTGATTTTTCTCTCAATCGAAATAGTCTCCCATCTGCTCCTGCCTGATGTGTCCACCACCCATGGGGTGGTAAGCGTCACATGCTTTCTGCCGGTCCTAACACACGCAGTCCACCCGACCATCTTTTCTGTCTCACACGGAACTCACTCTCTCATAGAGCTCACGAGGGTTGTTACGCATGGCCTCCTTTCTCTCTTCCAGCAACGTGTTATCCACCACTTTAAGTGGCCCGTCGTTCACCACTTTAAGCGGCCAGTCGTTCACCACTTTAAGTGGCCCGTCGTTCACCACTTTAAGTAGCCCGTCGTTCAACACTTTAAGTGGAACGTCGTTCACCACTTTAAGTGGCCAGTCGTTCACCACTTTAAGTGGCCCGTCGTTCACCACTTTAAGTGGCCTGTCGTTCACCACTTTAAGTGGACCGTCGTTCACCACTTTAAGTGGCCCGTCGTTCACCACTTAAGTGGCCTGTCGTTCACCACTTTAAGTGGCCCGTCGTTCACCACTTTAAGTGGCCCGTGCTCCATACACATCTTCAGCACACAGGGGGAACCTCCACCTTGAACCAGGAGCCTTACATGGGTGACGACCCTTCAGTAGTCTGGTTACGTCTTTTCTAGATATTTCAACTCTTCCCTCACTCGCACTGGGGTTCCAGTGTCTTCCACAATAATAATAAAAAAGAAAAAACACGTTCAAACTTGTCATACAACTCTTCACATACGTTTGCATCTTCCTTTACAACTCTTCCCTCCGAATCCCTTCCCCTGATTACCTATTATTTACAGCTGACAGTTTACTCCCACTCAAATCACTCGTCTCTTATACCTTTCAAAAAAGCTGGCTGGTTTTAGTGCCGCTTACATTGCTGGATTATATCCCTAAGCTCTTTTGCTTCCTAGCATTTTCCTCTGAGCAACTAAAGTCGCTTCTTGAGAACCTTCCTTCTGTATTCATGGCATGAGGTACTCAAAACTCCGACGCCATTGTAGATTTCACAGAACCTTCCTCAGCGACCTGCATCAAGCTTACAGAACTCAATTTCCCAGTCTATTTTCCTTGAGAATTTCTTAAGTTCTGTGTTGTGTCCACGATCTTTTCCCAAGCTCAGTCTGGTTTCTTGTCTGTTCTTTTTATTCCATCATTCACCACGTAATCAAACTCAAGCAATACAAGACTCTCTCTCTCTCTCTCTCTCTCTCTCTCTCTCTCTCTCTCTCTCTCTCTCTCTCTCTCTCTCTCTAAGGTATTAAGGTATTAAGAGTATATGGTGTGGGAGGTAAGTTGCTAGAAGCAGTGAAAAGTTTTCATTGAGAATGTAAGGCATGTGTACGAGTAGGAAGAGAGGAAAGTGATCGGTTCCCAGTGAATGTCGGTTTGCGGAAAGGATGCTTGATATCTCCAACTTGTTTATGGATGGGGCTGTTAGGGAGGTGAATGCAAGATTTTGGAGAGAGGGACAATTATGCAGTCTGTTTTAGATCAGAGGGCTTGGGAAGTGAGTTCAGTTGTTGTTCGCTGATGATACAGCGCTGGTGGCTGATTCGGGTGAGAAACTGCAAAAGTTGGTGACTGAGTTTGGTAAGGTGTGTGAAAGAAGAAAGCTGAGAGTGAATGTGAATAAGAGCAAGGTTATTAGGTTCAGTAGGGTTGAGGGACAAGTAAATTGGGAGGTGAGTTTGAATGGAGAAAAACTGGAGGAAGTGAAGTGTTTTAGATATCTGGGAGTGGATTTGGCAGTGGATGGAACCATGGAAGCGGATGTGAGTCACAGGGTGGGGGAGGGGGCGAAGGTTCTGGAAGCACTGAAGGATGTGTGGAAGGCGAGAACGTTATCTCGGAGAGCCAAAATGGATGTTTGAAGAAATATTGGCTCCAACAATGTTATATGGTTGTGAGGCGTGGGCTATAGATAGGGTTGTGCGGAGAAGGGTGGATGTGCTGGAAATGAGATGTTTGAGGACAATATGTGGTGTGAGGTGGTTTGATCGAATAAGTAATGAAAGGGTAAGAGGGATGTGTGCTAATAGAAAGAGTGTGGTTGAAAGAGCAGAAGAGGGTGTATTGAAATGGTTTGGTAACATGGAGAGAATGAGTGAGGAAAGACTGACAGAGGATATATGTGTCAGAGGTGGAGGGAATGAGAAGTGGGAGACCACATTGGAGGTGGAAGGATGAAATGAAAAAGATTTTGAGCAATCGGGGCCTGAACATACAGGAGGGTGAAAGGCGTGCAAAGAATAAAGTGAATTGGAACGATGTGGTATACCGGGGTCGACGTGCTGTCGATGGATTGAACCAGGGCATGTGAAGCGTCTGGGGTAAACCACGGAAAGTTTTGAGGGGACCTGGATGTGGAAAGGGAGCTGTGGTTTCGGTGCGTTACACATGACAGATAGAGTATGAGTGTGGACGAATGTGGCCTTTGTTGTCCTTTCCTAGCGCTACCTCGCGCGCACGCGGGGGGGGGGGGGGGGGGGGGGTGTCATTTCATGTCTGGCGGGGTGGCGGCGGAATGGATGTAGGCAGCATGTATGAATATGTGCATGTGTTTATATGTATATGCCTGTGTATGTATAAGCATGTATACGTTGAAATGTATAGGTATGTGTGTGTGCGTGCGTGGGCGTTTATGTATATTCATGTGTAAGTGGGTGGGTTGGGCCATTCTTTCGTCTGTTTCCTTACGCTGCCTCGCTAACGCGGGAGACAGCGACAAAGTATAATAATAATAATAGTAAAATATATATATATATATATTTTTTTTTTTTTTTTTTTTGCTTTGTCGCTGTCTCCCGCGTTTGCGAGGTAGCGCAAGGAAACAGACGAAAGAAATGGCCCAACCCACCCCCATACACATGTATATACATACGTCCACACACGCAAATATACATACCTACACAACTTTCCATGGTTTACCCCAGACGCTTCACATGCCTTGATTCAATCCACTGACAGCACGTCAACCCCGGTATACCACATCGCTCCAATTCACTCTATTCCTTGCCCTCCTTTCACCCTCCTGCATGTTCAGGCCCCGATCACACAAAATCTTTTTCACTCCATCTTTCCACCTCCAATTTGGTCTCCCTCTTCTCCTCGTTCCCTCCACCTCCGACACATATATTCTCTTGGTCAATCTTTCCTCACTCATTCTCTCCATGTGCCCGAACCATTTCAAAACACCCTCTTCTGCTCTCTCAACCACGCTCTTTTTATTTCCACACATCTCTCTTACCCTTACGTTACTTACTCGATCAAACCACCTCACACCACACATTGTCCTCAAACATCTCATTTCCAGCACATCCATCCTCCTGCGCACAACTCTATCCATAGCCCACGCCTCGCAACCATGCAACATTGTTGGAACCACTATTCCTTCAAACATACCCATTTTTGCTTTCCGAGATAATGTTCTCGACTTCCACACATTCTTCAAGGCTCCCAGAATTTTCGCCCCCTCCCCCACCCTATGATCTACTTCCGCTTCCATGGTTCCATCCGCTGCCAGATCCACTCCCAGATATCTAAAACACTTCACTTCCTCCAGTTTTCCTCCATTCAAACTCACCTCCCAATTGACTTGACCCTCAACCCTACTGTACCTAATAACCTTGCTCTTATTCACATTTACTCTTAACTTTCTTCTTTCACACACTTTACCAAACTCAGTCACCATCCACCAGCGCTGTATCATCAGCGAACAACAACTGACTCACTTCCCAAGCTCTCTCATCCCCAACAGACTTCATACTTGCCCCTCTTTCCAAAACTCTTGCATTCACCTCCCTAACAACCCTATCCATAAACAAATTAAACAACCATGGAGACATCACACACCCCTGCCGCAAACCTACATTCACTGAGAACCAATCACTTTCCTCTCTTCCTACACGTACACATGCCTTACATCCTCGATAAAAACTTTTCACTGCCTCTAACAACTTGCCTCCCACACCAAATATTCTTAATACCTTCCACAGAGCATCTCTATCAACTCTATCATATGCCTTCTCCAGATCCATAAATGCTACATACAAATCTATTTGCTTTTCTAAGTATTTCTCACATACATTCTTCAAAGCAAACACCTGATCCACACATCCTCTACCACTTCTGAAACCACACTGCTCTTCCCCAATCTGATGCTCTGTACATGCCTTCACCCTCTCAATCAATATCCTCCCGTATAATTTACCATCCAATATATATATATATATATATATATATATATATATATATATATATATATATATATATATATATATTTTCTTTTCTTTCAAACTATTTGCCATTTCCCGCATTAGCGAGGTAGCATTAAGAACAGAGGACTGGGCCTTTGAGGGAATACCCTCACCTGGCCCAATTCTCTGTTCCTTCTTTTGGAAAATTAAAAAAAAACGAGAGGGGAGGATTTCCAGCCCCCCGCTCCCTCCCCTTTTAGTCGCCTTCTACGACACGCAGGGAATACGTGGGAAGTATTCTTTCTCCCCTATCCCCAGGGAATATATATATATATATATATATATATATATATATATATATATATATATATATATATATATATATATGTATAACTTTTTTTTTTTTTCTAAATACTAGGAAGAAAAGGTTGTTATGGCAAGGAAATTCCTCTGTCTACCCTGGTGAGAAGGCCATTTCTCAATCGTTCCAGCCGTGGGTGTCAGCGTCCCCAAGCGACGTTATTGGATGATAGATTATCACCGGCGAGAATAATATTTTCTTTCCCTTCGCCATCCAATTTTACGAAAGTATGATATTACATTTCCAATATCTTATACCTTAGAGAGAAACTCACTTTTCTGTAAGCATTCGATAGAAAAGAAGAAGAAAAAGAATATTTAGTTAATGTTGTGAATGAATTGAACCTAAGCCAAGGCCAAGGGATCTCGCCCGAACCTCCGAATACGAGACTGCATCATGCATCAGCTGTTCACGTAAACACACTAGCCTCACTGGTATTGTTTGTCTCGGACCACACGGTATTAAACTTGTATCGGACCACACGGTATTATAACTTACAACTCGAACGGATCTTCCAAAACTGATGAAATTGAACTGGTAAAGGGATAAGGTTGTTTTAACACTTTTAATCTCGACGGGTCGATCCTACGGCACAATGGTACGACCTTTATGCACGATAGCCTGGATATCATACACAAGAGTCGTACCTTTGTGTTCAAGGGTCATACCGACTTAATGGTCGTCCTGACGTGCTCACAAGCCGCACGTCAGTACTCAATGGTCATAGCACCGTGTTCGAGGGAGGTGCCATCGTCTTCAAGGGTCCTACCGTCGTGCTTGAGGGATCGTCCCGACATCCTCAAGTGGTTGAGGTACCACTCTCACACGTGGAGGATCCATGACTGTAAGAACACGAGCAAGAAGGAGGAGGAGGATTACTGTACGCTCTTATTTTATTTTGATCCCAGTATGATGTGCATTGAAGGCAGTAAGAGATAAGCTGATAACAAGTTCTTTTACCATTAAATATGACAATAAACTCATATCTAATACAAACGTTACGAGACGCTTCGTTGATTTTTTACGGAGTATTTACGGCGATGACGTCACGAGCGGAACTCCGTCATCCGCCATATTTGTTTACATGTGAAAGGCAGGCGCCACTGATACTCTAATAATTATTTTCACGTTCATCAGGTTTTTTCATGTTACTTGTGTAGTGCCAGAGTGTAGTTAGTAGACTCAGCAGACCACAATGATAACCTCTGTAATGGTAGGACAGAGGCAGGATGTATACATAATGAAGTGGCAGGATATATAGGTTGGCCGCGTCCCAGCATTCCAAAGGAGACAGTTCTCTCTCCACACAATGGCCGATCCAAATGAGACCAGGCCCTGGCAGTAGGTCTCTCATGGGAGGAACTGATAAGACCTCAGAGTATGTAGGAAAGACCCCCTAAAATCCGGACTATGGGGAGGATTTATGACGTAAGCTGTTGAAAGCCACCCAAGACGTATTGTAGAGAAGAGTGTGACGACCATGTCAGTCTTCACCAGTGCATCCTGTCCTTGAACGAAGTATATGTAAGCTTGATTCTCTAAGCGCATGTATAGGCTTAGTTCATTCTAGCAAGACCATTGCTGATCAGCAAGTCAAATATTCACCTAGACTCCATATATTTCCTGTCAGTGTACCGAACAGGTGACTTCGACCAACCACTCTAGCCTATTCACTATAATTGTCCGATGTACTTCACTCTCTCTCTCTCTCTCTCTCTCTCTCTCTCTCTCTCTCTCTCTCTCTCTCTCTCTCTCTCTAATACCACAATAAGTACCCCTGGTTTCGAATCATAAGCGCAGGTTATTGGTTTGCCGCTGGTAATATTATCTTCCACTTTTATTCGCACTTTCAGTTAACTCCGAAACCGGACCCCATTCACCATCTGAGCAATATTGGCCTCTACCCACTACAACCTCGGTGATACGAAAGATAACCCAAGGAGTTATGTATATCGAGGCATATCTGGTGGTAGGGAGGTTTAATAGTTACGTCAAGATTACAATCAAACCTACTTAAGCTTTGAATGTTAAGACAAAGGAGGCAGCAGCCCTGGCAGGCAACATTGGTCCTGACTGTTTAACCCATGATAGCGGCGGTAGGATCCTTGAGCATGGGGTTACGACTCTTGATCACGGCGTTACGACCCTTGATCACGGCGTTACGACCCGTGATCACTGCGTTACGACCCTTGATCACTGCGTTACGACCCTTGATCACTGCGTTGCGACCCTTGATCACGGCGTTACGACTCTTGAGCAAGACAGAGCGACCGTGGAGCACAACGGTACTACCAGTGATCACGACGGTACAAACCTTGATCACGAAGGTAACATCCTCGGGTATGACAGCCTGGTATACGGCGGTAGTCGTGTGGGGCGGCGCGTCGCGGTGAAGGATCCCACCGCCGTGCTCAAAGGTCGTTTCATTACCAGCACTAACTATACGGGAGGTGGAGGGTGGCCTGATCCTCGCGGGACGCAGGACGCTGCAGTGGGAGAAGAGGAAGGAGGGAGGGACCTAGAGAGTATTGAAAGGTGGTTAGAGAAAACACAAAGGATTCAGAAGACGGAAGAAGGTACGTAGTGAGTGTGTGTGTGTGTGTGTGTGTGTGTGTGTGAGAGAGAGAGAGAGAGAGAGAGAGAGAGAGAGAGAGAGAGAGAGAGTCAGGGGAGGAGGTGAAAAAAAGTACTAATAACTAACACGAGGACATCACTACATTAACGTGGACACCACATTGTCAACGCAGTAGCAAGAAGCAAGCGAGTGTAGGCGGAGGTGACTGGATGGCTGAGGAGGGAGTTCTGGCTGCTGCTGTTGCTGAAGCACTCCCATATACGTAGGTGTGGGTGGGCGGGCAGACAGCTGCTGCTGCTGCTCGCACTGCCCTCACCACAACGTAAGGTAGAGTCTATCAACTAATGGCTTCCGGGAATCATTACTCGCGTCTATCTCGGGAGCGTACAAACAAAAATTTTAATTGGTGATTCTTTGCGTCTGGGATCGTTAACGTTGTCGAGAGATGAAGATCTGTGGGAGGGGGGGGGGGGATTATTTTGTACCCAGGAACTCGTACGTAAACTTTCACAACTAGGTGGGAGTTGAGGGCGAAGTCTGCTGGCACGTGAGGTGAATGAGGGAGACTGATTTGTGCCGAGAGATTATACTTACAAGGGCGGGCCGTGAGCTCCCCCGTCTGAAGATGGGCGACAGACACCCCGCCCGGGGGAACCCAGACCACGAGAAGGTCAGGCAGGCTAAGACGGTCCCAACACTGACATGTCGCCTCCCTCCTAGGGAGAGGCTTCCAGGAACATTAAAATTATTCACCAGTGGAGGAAAACGGTACGCGGTACGGTTGAAGAACACGAACCTGTCCGTACCCAAGGCGACGCGACGCGACGCGACGCGACTGTAGCGGTGCGCGGGGCCTGAAGAATATCACTCACTCCTACCTTCGCCAGAGAGAGTCGTACAAAATGACAAATACTGACATTGCATCTATCATCTACGGTTACAGCGTTCCAGCGTGCCGAGGTTTAACATCCTGGCGGAAATACACAATCATACACTCAGTCATCAACCGAGGTGTTGTTCCCGAACTCCCCATCTCCAGAGTGTTGGGGTCATCCTGCCACCCCTCCATGTATCCAGGGCCTGCCGCACCTTCTCCCTGCCTCCACACAAGTCCGCGGTACCAACTGCACACCCGCACTGACTTGGCTCCACTACATTACTACATGACCCCCACATCTGCTTGGTTTTACACAGATCTGCACGGCACTAGGAGCACCTGTAAGCCCCCCACCCCACCCCGCACACACATCAGTGTGGCTCCACCCACCTTACATGGTTTCCCCTCCTTTGCAAGACCTCAATCACCTCCGTGACTCTCACTCGTCCTCTCCATTGTCTTACACACCACCGTCTTTTCCCCCATACTTGCAAAATATCATCCATGCAATCTGTTACCTCATCATCTTTACACACACACACACACACACACACACACACACACACACACACACACACACACACACACACATGCACACATACACACACACACACACACACACACACTCACACACACACACACACACACACACACACACACACACACACACATGCACACATACACACACACACATTCTTGCCAGACGGTTGGCCTCTGACACAAGTAAATTTGCAGATGATACACTTAGGTCGCGAGGGAAGCAAAGAGTCAGGAGGTTCGCACTGACATACAAGGAGACCTAAGCCATCTATAAGTTGGTACGATATACATACAGTCGATGAAACTCAACCTAATTGAACGTAAAGCAATGAGGTTGTGTAAGAAGGGCGTAGGAGTCAACATTTTACAGATCCCTTCCTTGGGAGAGTTACGAACTCTGCTGGCAAGTATTAGACTCACTCGAGCACATAGGTCCGGATATAACCGATGGGCCAAGATAATAATATTTCAGATTTGGTCACGGCACTTAAAGGAGCACAAAGAGCTAATAGATAAAGTCTAGAGGAGGGTATTAAGATGGAACCAGAATTAACAGATTTAGATTACAGTGAAAGGTTAAAGGCCATAAGTTTGTCCCCTACGGCAGAAAAAAGTAAGGGGTGACTTGATCACCACCTTCGAGTTGTTAAACCAGTTTGATGACGTTAACAGTAAAAAGTTCTGTGAAACTTTAGAACGGTGCAAGGACAGAACAACCAGAAACTTAGCAAGAAACCTGGTACTAAATACATAAAGTACAGTGATGAATGCGGACAGCATACAGAAGTTTAAGAAGCTGTATGGAAACATAAAAAGGCACAAGACATTGGGGGCCCCACGAGTGTACAACTCCCTCCCCGTACAGTAAAGGTAGGCAAGTGCACTTAAGGTTCCTCCCTCAACACACAGCTCAGGTGTAAGGCACACAAAGACTATCTAAGCGATGGTTCCACGATCAACCAGCCTCCTAAGCCCCTCACCCTGACAGTGCCTCACATGCCATCAGAGGTCTCCCAATAGCGTTAGTGTCCCTTAAGCACCTCGATCGCCGTGGCCTCCACCGTCGCAACGGCCCTATACGTGCATTCTTAGCGGACCTTCCTCATCTCACCAACTGCTCACGCTGGGATTCATATACCCTCACTGTTCCCACAGACCCTCTTCCTCCCAGCTTCCACACACTCTCCCCCGCCACCCCACCTGCTGACCTCCACACTACTTCATACTAACCTCCAAAACCCTCACAGGCACCCATTCATTTTATTACAAAGATTCTATCACTTTATTACTGGTGTCCAGCACTTTATTACTGGCTTACGTACACCCTCTCACTAGTTCCCATACACTTACTTGCGTCCATACACCTTACTTGCCACAGACGTCGTATACTCCCCCATACACCGTACATACACCCACACCCTCTGATTGGCCACCATATGTTCACATTGGTTCCCCACACACCACCACAGTAGGTCCACACACCCACACACGGCTAACCCACACACACACCTGCACAGTAGCTTCCCACGCACGTTTTACAGTGGCTCCCCACACGCCTTCATTATGGCTACCCATATACCTGAACAATGACTCCCCACATGCCTTCATGATGGCTCCCCACACACCTGAACAATGACTCCCCACATGCCTTCATTATGGCCCCCACACACCTGAACAATGACTCCCCACATGCCACATTATGGCCCCCACACACCTGAGCAATGACTCAACTCATGCCTACATAATGGCTCCCCACACACCTGAACAATGACTCCCCCACATGCCTTCATAATGGCTGCCCATACACCTGGACAATGACTCCCCAGACGCTATCGCAGCGTTCCTGTGTGTCCTTCCACAGGAGGACATCAGACATCGTCTCAGCACCCTCAAACGACCTTACTTGGCGTCGTTACATCACTAGTTCCCTCCCCCGGGCTTGTACCGCCCAGGCCGACGCGACCGCCGACACCAGCATACATCAAGACCAACAATAGGATTGGGTCGGTTCCTACACAGTCGCGCGAATCCTTAACTGAGGCGGAGGAGAGTATTTGATCCCAATAATAAGGTCATCATAATTAGCCAGAGGGGACGCCTCCAGGCGAGTGATGGTATCAGCCAGATTAAAATCTTATCTTTTCTATTTAATTTTTTTTTTCCTACTGGCGTCCGTCCCGACACTGTGGCAAATTAGCAACTGCCGGGAACCCGACCAAACCCGATGATCCAGAGCCAAGGGTGGCTCTGATGCCATTCTGACACATCACCTCTCCTCTGCCACCGCCCCGTGCACTGCTCTACGGTACCCCCGTGCTCGCCACACACACACACACACACACACTGCGTTCGCAACCGTGGTGATTCCTAGTGCCGACGGGGTGAGGAGGAAGGGGAAGCTACTTCTCCAAGGTAGAGCTTGCAATGTACCCATCACCAAAACTCATACGATAAGGCAAGACTATCCAGATGAGGCAGCACCATCTACAGCAGTGTAGAGGTCCCCTCACACATCCTACAGTGAAAGGGTCCTCTCCACACATCATACACTGTAGAGGTCCCCTCCGCCCTACAGTGTAGAGGTCCTCTCCACACATCATACACTGTAGAGGTCCCCTCCACCCTACAGTGTAGAGGTCCTCTCCACATCCTACAGTGTAGAGGTTCCCTCCACTCTACAATGTAGAGGTCCCCTCCGCACATCCTACAGTGTAGAGGTCCTCTCCACACATCCTACAGTGTAGAGGTCCTCTCCACATATCCTATAGTGTGGAGGTCCTCTCCACACATCCTACAGTGTAGAGGTCCCCTCCACACACCGGTGTAGCCCTAGGATCTCAGAGCACCTCCTCCTCGCACCGTCTCCACCCGGCACACATACTACACCAAGTGGTTCCCCTCCAGTTAACCAGTATTTTTAGACCACATTTCACAGAAACTTCAACCAAGTTAGGACCCAACTTTCCATTTTTCTTCTGTACGTCTGACGCCCCTGCGTGGGATCCCTGCAATTAGGAGGATAGATCTAATGAAGATGTGAACAGGTTACCTCATTACACTGTTCCCCAGGCACAGACGGCTTCTGCGCAGCGTGACTGTTGCACATTGTGAACCTTTCGTTTCCTTGAAAGCCACGGGATGTCATGGGGATGGGCTATCCCTCGTATGGGTGTGGATTCACAAACCATCCCCCTCCTCCCTCCGCCGACCAAAGAAAACAACAAGACACTAACCATCACCACTCCAACCCATACCATCAGGACATCCATCGTCTCTCTCTCTCTCTCTCTCTCTCTCTCTCTCTCTCTCTCTCTCTCTCTCTCTCTCTCTCTCTCTCTCTCTCTCTCTCTCTCTCTCTCGCCACCAAGCCAACCAGCCGTGTGGACACCCACACCAAAAGGCCAGCTCACCAGTACCTCGGGCTAGCCGTACACGGCGACCATCACGGACACAGTGAAGGGCGAGACCTTGGCAATGTCTGGGTGGAGGCCACCACACCTGCCCATCACCAGCCCCTGCTACAGTTAAAACACACACACACACACACACACACACACACACACACACACACACACACACAGAAACACGCACGAGAGAGAGAGAGAGAGAGAGAGAGAGAGAGAGAGAGAGAGAGAGAGAGAGAGAGAGAGAGAGAGAGAGAGAGAGAGAGAGAGAGAGACTTGGCCGTTACGCTGGGAAGGTGGTCGTTAAGAGGAGGACGACTCCTGTTGAGGAATGCCTTTAGATTCTACGGCGTCGAGGTGGGGAGGAGGGAGGGAGGAGTAACCGCCGACTCGCGTCACCTGCCAGTGATGATGACGGAAGTGCCTTGCAGCAGCCGGAGGCTTGGCCATGCCACCTGGCACGTAGGCCGCCTCCCTGACCACCCTCCCCGTCTCACCGGCTACAAAACAAGGAAGATGCCTCCCTCCCTCTCCCTCCAGACCACCACAAAAAAAAAAAGAAACGCAGAATCGCCACCTCTTACCCACTGAAGTTACTACAGGGAGGGAGAGTGGGGGAGGTAGAGGATCGTGACCACGAGTTATGATAAGGCAGCCGGCGCTCCCACTGTGTGTGTGTGTGTGTAGCGAGCGGCCTTCTGCCTCGCCCCGGGCGGAGGAAAACCCCAAGCCATATCAACAGCGCCAGGCTCGTCGCCCCTCCACCCCAGCCAGCATTCACCCTGGTCAGCATCCCCTGTGGTGTACTAGCCTACGTCTGTTGTGAGAGACACCGGTACCGGGCAACAAAGGAGACCACCTTACTTTGCCTCTGTCTCGAGTGCCTCTGCCTTGAGTACAGGACTTCAAAGTGGATTTTGTGGCTCAGTTCCTATAACCCTTATGTACTGTGGGACCTCCATCCTCTTCTTCTGCGCTGCCTGCCGCCCACGGAGTGCATACAAGAACAACACAGTAAGTCTGCCGCTTTTGGCTTCCTGAGAAGAATCTCAGAGAGAGAGAGAGAGAGAGAGAGAGAGAGAGAGAGAGAGAGAGAGATTATGCCGTCATTGGTGCCTCCTGTTTTTTCTTGCTCGTAAATCTATTCTTACAGTCCCCTACCTTCACGAGAACCAAGTACCCAACAAAAAAAACAATATAAAGGAATTTCCTGTCCATACGGCCTCCACGTGCCACTCACACAGTGCGCAGTCGAGAGATGCGAGTACTATTGTGTGGGGAAACTAGTTATAAATAAGGTATACAAATCTCAGCGCTCCTTGCCGCTCGTTAAAGTGTTTGCCTACAGTTTTCTGAAACATCTGTGGCTCTGTTAAATTTACTTTATATATATATATATATATATATATATATATATATATAAATATATATATATATATATACACCGGACCTCGTGAGAACCGAACAGTCGTCATCAGAGCAGAAAATTACATAAGCAACATCATGAAGCGTAGCGAGTGACCTCTGCAAGGTGACTCGCGCCTCACAGGTCACGTGCTGGGCTTTCCTGGTGTCGACGTGGCCACTGCCTCCCACACGTCACCCGAATCTCTCGTCCTGAGAGTCAACCTGACGATGATGGCTTATGCTGTCGTGTCGAGTCCGAAAGCGAAACCTTCTCCTCCTATCTTCCATCTCCAGTTGTCTGACCTTGTCTGACACCAGCTGCAGGAGAACGATCGTTCTGACACCAGCTGCAGGATAACGATCGTTTACGGACACCAGCTACGGCAGGAAAACGATCGATCACTAACGCTCTCTGACACCATGTACAGGAAAACCATTGTTCTTTTGACACCAGCTACAGGATAACCATATCTCACTGACACCAGCTACAGTTTCAACCAACCACAACTCCCCTCCCGCACAGTAGCAGTGGCAATAAACATTAACAAAGCATTTGACACTGTCCTCCAACATATCCTCCCCACACAAAAGTTACTTCACACCACCCTCCTCAACAATGACAATGGCAGCCACGTTTCTAAAATTCTTAAGCTCTACAATAAAGTTCCTAAGGAGCATTTCTTTCTCCAACCCTCTTTAATTTCTGCTTTTGTGACCTTCCATCACCTCCTGTACACCATGATGTGATACTCCTCTCATATGCACGATATCTCACAATCTCATGAAAGCACTGTGACACGTCGCAAGCAACAACAAACTGGCAACACCACATCAGACAACTGAAACAGTGGCGCATCCGGGAGAGATTCCCTGCATCTCCAAAGATGTCTTCATTCACCCTCTTACCCCCGGACAGACACGAATCCAACCCGCACCCTTCAGCCATCTTGAGCGGACGATCACTCCAGCTTAACAAACCTCCAACTATTCTAGGCATCACTCACACACACACACACACACACACACACACACACACACACACACACACACACACACCAGATCAAAAAAACAAAACCTCGATGCTCTCAAAACATTGTCCAGATTTGGAGAGGAAAATGAATGCCTTAGTATCCTTCACAAACAACTTATCCCTTACGTTAACAATACCAATTCAAGACGCCTCGTGCCCACCAACACGCAACTTCCACACAGAAGACACGTAATATTTACACCCAAGTTTTCCTGAACTCATCTCATACAGACATACCCACGACATCAGCACATTCCTTGACCTGCCATGGTCCCTCCCGGTGGACGTGGCTGGCTTCCTGAATGTTGCAGAAGCGCTCTACAGGAAGGGGCATCTGAGCCAGGAGAATACATTTAAAGATGTAAAGTAGATCCAACCATAAAAATGTATGAAACCATGAATAACTGATACACAGATAGTAAACATGTTTATCAAAGAGGTGCTGTAGATAACTCAGCGAAAAAGTAAAACATCTTTTACTAGCAGGCAACTTTACCTGCTGATGTGCCAGCCACTGGACTGCAAACAAATTTTGTGGATAGATATCAGTGATGAGCCCATAAGCTAAATCACTTTTGTTCCTTGAAACTGGGGAAACAAATATAAGACTTTTACTGTTGCATATACCAGACAATTACGGATCCATGAGCCACGGCAAGGAAAATTAGACCGTCCAGGTAAAGCAAGTTATTACGCACACACGTATAGCCAAGCTAGACAAGAAAATATGTAGGGGATTTGTAACTAGAAATGGAATCAGATATGGGAAGGCACCAAGATCAAACAGATGTGACTAGATCCTTAAACAAGGAGACTTATGGGATGAGGGCTGTGTGGGCCTCACAAAGGACAGAGAGATATCGATATAGAAACAGAGAACAAATCATCTGAGGCCAAAATGCAAGAGACATTAATTGAAATTATTGAGAGAAAACGGGATCAAAAGTGATCATAGGTGGGGGAGGAAAGAAACAAGATGGGAAATCAGACAAAATGGAAGGGGTCAACAGATCAGAGAGGAAGTTGGGGAATTAAGAGAAAATGTATATATATTCACTGTGCATGAAGAAAGATTAAATTCGAATGAGGGAATGTCGAATGTATATAGTCAAGCCATACATGAAGCAAATAATAAGCTTTAAGGATAAAAAGACTCTTGTCGCTTGAGGAGAGAGAAGTTCCAAGGGATTGGAAGAAGGCAAACGTTGTGCCAATCTTTAATAAAGGAGGTCTGGAAAATGCACTGACCTCGAGACCAGTCTGTAAAACACTGGAATGGAGAATCAGAGAGCAAATGGATAATAACTCCTCGCACAGGAGAAATGACTTAAGTGAGAGGCAACCCAGATTCAGGGAAGGGAAGTTATCATACATCCTAAACCTCTTAAACCTTTACGACGACGGAGTGAGATCCATCTTGGCCAAATGAGATGGATGGCTACACTGTGTTGCTCTGGACAGCCAAAAAGCGTTTGACGCTGTATCGCAAAGGAGGTTGCTGAAGAAGTTGCATTTTCGACAGGGGATAAGGGCGACTCTTTCATTGGATCGACCACCTAAGGGGAGGGAAACAAAGGACATAAGCCAAAGGAGAATTCTCGATATGGGCGGAGGTCACAGGCGGAGTGCCGCAGGGCCCAGGCTACACCCAGTAGTCTTTCTCGTCTATGGAAAGGAGCTGCCAGGGGACTAGTGATTGGCTGGCCTCATACCTGAACGCGTTTATGGACGATGCCAAGGTCCCGGGGCGAAGTGAAGAATGACGAGGATTGCATTAGCGTACAAGGGAACCCGGCCAAACTACAAGGTGTATCTCTGATAAACGGTGAGTGATATTCAACCCGAGTAACTGTGGGGAATTGAAGATGGCACACGACGAAAGAGGGATTCAGTATGAGTACTATGTAGGAAACAAGTTGTAAGAGTCTGTGTGTGAGGGAGACACTGAGAGTCGACATCAGAGCCCAACCTCAGGAGTATGGGGGAGTTAAACTGTCCGTTGGCAAGTGTCACATAAGTCTTTGAGTCAATGGGCAAGGAAAATGTTCGGTAGGCTATTCAGAGCCTTCCATCAGGCCAGAACTAGAATATGCTTCTCAAGTCTGGTCATTGCACGTAAAGAGGCATTTGAGATAAACAGATATATAGATTAATAGATAGACAGACAGACAGATAGATATATATAAATATATATATATATATATATATATATATATATATATATATATATATATATATATATATATATATATATATATACATAGAGAGAGAGAGAGAGAGAGAGAGAGAGAGAGAGAGAGAGAGAGAGAGAGAGAGAGAGAGAGAGAGAGAGAGAGAGAGAGAGAGAGAGAGAGAGACCGGTGACCGTTCTGATGCCCCACCACAGTGAGGAAGAGCTGAGCTGATCTGATCACAGCCCTCGTTTCTAAATCAGTTAGACGACGCGACGTCGACAACGATGTGGCGTTTCGCGAGCCGGAGCGACAAAGCAAACCACAAGGTACACGTAGTAAGAAGGTAATGGAGGGAGTCAGTTATAGTGGACGTAGGGAAGTACTGCTCCAGCAGCGAGGGAGGGTGCTTGTGGATGAATGGAACCAGCCAGGTGAGGAAACTGTGAGCGACGGTAACGTACAGAGGTTCGAGAAGACGATGCACGATACGTAAAGTTCAAGAGGCAGGGCCTCACTGGCTCGATACTGCCTCCAGGTAGGTAACACACACACACACACACACACACACACACACACACACACACACACAAACGCGCGAGTAAACACATATAGACAGGAAAAAAAGTAAACTTCACAGACAAAGAAGATGCACAAGCCTCACTACCACCACACACAGAGGCCACCAGAAAAACTGGCCGCTGTCACTGGCGGCTCTCAAGGTAAAAGTCAAGGCTAGAGGCATGTTAGGTAGAGCAGGGAGGGAGCAGGGTGGGGTGGCGGCGGGAGGAGCCTTCCCGCGGCTGGTGTGAGGTGCGGGAAAAGGGGAAGGAAGGAATGAGGTGGCTGGAGGAGGGAGAGCAGGTTTAGGACGTCACAGAAGAGGATGAGAAACGAGGAACCAAGAGAAAAAGACATGAGCGAAAGGATTGGGTTTTTTTTTCTCACAGCTTTTCAGATGACCGAGTTTATTCCTTTATACATTTGAAGGCGAGGAAAAGGGTAGTAGTAGTAATAGTAGTAGTAGTAGTAGTAGTAGTAGTAGTAGTAGTAGTAGTAGTAGTAGTAGTAGTAGTAGTAGTAGTAATAGTAGTGGTGATGGTGGTAGTGACGAGTGGTGGTGATTGCAGCAGTGGTTGATGATGACGGTGGTGGGTGGTGCAGGTGGTGATAATGGCTCATAGTATAGGCAGATAATGATAGGTGTTGAGGATGCCGTAGCGCTCCAAGCCTCCCGCCATGTTACGCAACCTCACTGGGGGGGAAAAAATAAATATCACAAGATGTTATCCATAACTTATGTGGCGGGCGCGTCGAATGCCACCAATTGGCCCACCGTAGCGTGCCCTCAGCTGGTCCACCGGGGCCTGACCTCTGCCAGATCCACCCTGACGATCCCAGGGTCGTGGGAACCACTTGTTGGGGAAGTCGTCACTTCATCGAGGGATAACACATATTACGCCAGAGCAGGAGGTGAGGAAGGGGGGTGGGGGTCATGAGACCTGGATGGGGGCGCTGCACTGATATGGGAAGCCATGTTATCTTAGCTTCGATAGATAACATTTTTTTGGGGGGGGGGGACGAACATGTGGCGCTTTAGAAAGGTTTATATTTTCTAAACCACTTACCAATATGGTGGTTTTTAGCGTACTGGTGTTGAGAGGCGCCCCTGGTACTTGGCGGGAAAGAGAGGAACGACTTAACGATGATAAACAGTCGATACCTTTCAGGTCCTCCACCCAGAACAATGCAGAGCAGTGCAGAGCAGCGGAGAGCAGTGTAGAGCAGCGGAAAGCAGTGTAGAGCAGCGGAAAGCAGTGCAGAGCTCCATTATCCATCCCTACCGCAAAATCACTGAATAACATGACCAGATCAACTGAAGGACCAGAGCAATACCACGGGGCATTAATGACTCGAGTGTGGAGCAAAAAGTTGCTGTAACATCCGCCTCGTGAGGCAGGGATTGGGATCATCCCGAACCCCTGTCATGGGTACTGCTATCACAGTGTGGTGGGAACGGCTGGGAAGACCTGCTCCAACGATGACTGGAGGATTGTGTGTTTAACAGACGCCTTGAGAGACACGCCTCGAGGCAAAGCTTCTACATCACACCTGTGGTGCGTGTGGAACAGCTGACATGGCTTCCTTGTTATTGTCACGGCGAATCACCAGCCTGACACTGTATTCTGAGAGGTCAGCCCACTTCAGACACTGTCGACACCTCGATGTTGTTGGGCTACAGATACTCGTGGGAGTTTGCCCCTCCTGTTGATAGTGAACGTACCATTATGTGAACTATGCCAACACAGTAATGCTCACACTTCGGAGCATCACATACCTGACGGTTGTAAAATCAGGGAGTTCAGAGATGAATGCTTGCCAAACTTTACAAGATATGTGCAAATATCTCATCCACAACAATGTTCTACCTCGGAGACTGGAGAAGTATCTAACTGTAGACAGACCTATTCTTATTCATCTAGATACGTAGTCCAATCACTGTTGTTCGACTTCTGTAAACTTCATTTACCATGTAATTTGCCAAATAATTCCCTGTGTTACCCAAACCGTGTTAACACTTGTCTCACTATGTAACCTGCAATGCATTTCAGTCATTGAGGCCAATCAGACACTGTACCTTGAGTAACTCAGCCCACTTCAGACTCTGTAATCTCAGCAAGTCAGCCTACTTCAGACACTGTATCCTGAGCAAGTCAGTCCACTTCAGTGTGTGAGGGTTGGCCGTCGTGACATTATGCAGACGAGGTGATGGACAACAGTGTCTCCGGCAGTAGGGGCAGGACCAATGTGCTGGGCTCTCCTTACGTCACCAGGGGAGGTGGCGGGTGGACCCCCAGACGAATATCACCATCCTGAACTTAGCCAAGACTAACGACGAGGCCACCGCCTGTGTGTCTTGAGAAACACTGCGAGGGGCCTCGTCTACAGCAGGAAGGAGTTCATGCATGGCACCTTACTGGACGCGTTCACATCAATGCTCCAATTCATTGCAATTTTTTTTTATTTCTCTCAAAAGAAAAGAGACTCCCATTCACAGTACAGTGGAGTGCCACATCCAGCATGAGAGTATCACCAGGTCCAGCTGGTGGTGACCACGAGGCGGAACCTAGCGCTCTGAGGGTCCTGCCCTCCGCTACAGGAAACCTTATGACAAGGGCAAGTCTGGCGAAGCTGCCCAAGGCGGATTCCCCGTCTTGTAATGCAGGTGGTGGCGACAGCGGTGATGGTAACGGGAATCACTTCGGTTGTGATGGAAATTGTGGGGGTGGAGATGATTATTGGTAGGGTTGTGAGGGTGTGTTGGTCTTAGGTAACTGGGTGGACGAGGTGGTAAGCGGTTTGAGCATGTGGTATGTGGTGGTTGGGGGAAGTGCGTTTTATGTGGTTGTCTGGGTTGGCTGGCTAGTGGTTCGGCTGGGTGGTAGGTGGATGGCTGGGACAGAAGACGACTGGTTGTTGCGGTAGATGATGGTTGACGAGGGTTGTTAGATGACTGTTTGGGTAGTAGGCAGTTGGCTCATGTGGTCAACGCCTGTTGTGGTCGACACGGTTGCAGAGGGATGGAACGGAAGGTGTGATACGAGTTCGGGATGGCAGATGGAGTGGTTGGTGGCAGGTGGCTGGTGTGGGTGGTGGTGGGTGGATGGTGTGGTAGGTGCTCAGGCTGAGGTAGTCGGTGTGGTAGGTACACCTTGTGGTAGATGGCTGAAGGGGCTAGTGGGTGGGCTGGTACTTGGCACACGGCTGAACCTAAAAAAACGGTGTCATTGGGTGTAATGGCGGTGGCTGGGGTGGTGGGGTGGTAAGAGTGGCAGATGGGGTGGTTGAGGTGGTAGGTGTGTTGTTTCTGGTAGCAGATGTGGTGGGGGTTGGGACGGTGGATGTGACAGTAGGTTTACTGGCTGAGCTGTTAAGTGGGTATGGTAGTAGATAGTGGACGGTGTTGGCTGGTGTGGTGGAGGGAAATGGTGGTGGTGTGGGAGTAGAGGGTGTGGTGATGGAATGTGTTGGGGTGGTGGTGGTGAAGGTGGTGGGTGTGGCGGCGTTGCTAGCAGGACTGATGTTGGGCGTGGCCCTACCCGCCTATGGACGTACTGGTGGCAGGGTGGCGATGGTGGTCGTAACTGTGGTAAGAGTGGTGGTGGTGGTGATGACGCAAGTAGTGGAGAGGAGGTGGTGGTGTTGTAGCAATGGTACGGGGTGGTGGCACAGAGTATGGTGTCGGCAACACACCAACCAGCAGGTCTAACCTTGAGGACCCTAAACTGTGTGACATGTAACACACACGTGTCTGGGTTGGCAGTCTTTGTACTGGTTGACAACAGATGATCCACAGGTGTATACCACACATGGTGCTCACGATGGGGACCTCGCGGGTCACTGTAGACCATACAATACGTTTTCTTCATCTTAGAATATGTTGTCCAGGAGGGAAAATGTGATATTTCAGTTGAAGGTCAACAATATACAGTACACCTAGAGTGTAGTTGTTGGCAGATGTAGTGGTGGTGGCAGGTGTGACGTAAATGTGGCGGTGCTGGTAGGTGGGAGGTGCTAGTAAGTGTGACACAGGTGTGCTGCTGTTGTGGTGGTGGTACTGGCAAGTGTGGCGGTGATGCTGGCAGGTGTGGAGCGGGTGGAGCGGATCACTTGCTTGGTGTCTAACAAACAAGTCATAAACACAAGCACAAAACCCCAATTAACTACAATGTCATCAGTTCTGCAGGTTACAGTGTTGCTGCCTTCATCACCCAGAGGTGTGGAGTTGATGGCAGAATGTGGAGGGAGGCCTGGAGTGGACGGCAGAATGTGGAGGGAGGCCTGGAGTGGACGGCAGAATGTGGAGGGAGGATTGGAGTGAAAGGAGGCCTAGTGTGGACGGCAGAGTGTGGAGGCAGGCTTGGAGTAGAGGGTGGAGTGTAGGGAGGCCTAAAAGTGCACGGTGAAGTGTTACTGGAAGCCTTTTGAATGGTAGCTGGAGTGTCTTCAGAGACCTGGAGTGGCAGGTGGAGTGGGAAGGGATCCCTGGAGTAGGTAGGAAGGAGTATGGATGGAGGCTTGCAGTGGGAGGCGGAGGTTGGAGCAGTACTCCTCGCCGGCTGGGGCAGCACAGTGGACAGCGTCACCTGTATTCCAGCAGGGGGGTGTTGAGGACACAAGACTGCTGCATCATCCGCCGTAATAACTACTGTCTGTCTTGTAAATTATGCAAATATCGAAGGCAACACTAGTAAACCACAAGGTCAATAATGGGATGGATGGCGACTATGAAAAACATGGATTTCACCTTGTACTCTTTATACCAGCAGTGTAACGGGTCTCTGTGACTGCAGGTACAGGGTACTAACTAGGTGAGAGTATGAACCAGGTACTGGGTTTGAGAATGTACTGAGTTACCACACATACCGGGTACTGGGTTTGAGAATGTACTGGGTCACAACATGTACCGGGTACTGGGTTGCTACATAAACAGGGTCACAACATGTACCGGGTACTAGGTCAGAGCCTGTACCGGGTACTGGGTCAGGTGATCCATCCTAGTCAGTGGAGGGTAAAACCACCAATTATACCAACTAGACGTTGCTAATGAGGCAAGGACACCTGTGGAGGCTACCGCAGATCCTGGAAGGGATCGCTGAAGTCTGAAGTCTGGAGTGGCTGGTTGGTTGTTTGGCCTTCGAGGTCTATTAACTGCCAGGGTCATTAAGACAGACAAGCTATACATTCATAGACCCAAAAGTCTTCTAACACCTTCTTCAGGTGTTTGTTGAGAGTTCCAGGATCACACACACACACACACACACACACACACACACACACACACACACACACACACACACACACAAACACCATTCCAGTGGCTCTTATGGTGAGCTTAGTTTCGTGAGGTCTTCGCCTGGCATTGATGGGGTCTCTCGTCACATCGATGGCTTACCCTACCCTACCCTACCCTAGGGCTCTTGGGAGCTGAAGTACTCAACGCTTCGGGTGCTCTGTGATCAAAAGATGTAGGACAAGGTTGCCTCATCTCCTTGCATAAATATTAAGCCTTGAGAATATTTTTTTTTTTTTATACCCTGGGTTGCTTGATTCTAAGAATGACATCAGTAGGTGGCTTGTGGCTCTCTAGCACCAGGCTGGAACGAAGAAAACAACCCGTGAAAAGAATATGCGCTCTGTGGTCGTAAGGCACAACAGATATGTTCACCGACAGACCGCAATCCAACCAATTTCCAAGAACAAGTAACACTGAAGCCAAGTCGCTCTCTCTCTCTCTCTTGGCAATCGCGATCAAATCTCAACTGTGTGAACTTGGCAACAGAGTACTTGTGCCATCTGCAGCCATTATAAATATTTTTTTTTTTAATAAGCTGCAATTACACCAACCTTCACTCTGCACCTGAAGCAACCTAACCTACCGTTATGGCCGCCAGATATCCGGCAACCGGCGCTTCAAGGCGCGGCCTCTTGTCGCGTCGAATTGCTGTGGGGCGGAGTACCGCCGACGCTCAGCTGAGCCGCTTAAGTTCCTCCTCCCGCCACTAGATGGCAGGCCTCTCACGCTGAACATCCACACTGCCCACACGACTGGACTGGAACTTACCAAGGCAGGTGTGCATGTACCACGGACAGGATAATGAAGTGAAGTCTACAGACAGCGTCCAGTGATCGATGCTCCTTTGTCATGACCTACCATAACCAAAAGATCGCTTATTATTTCCTCCGCGAATATTAAACGACGTGGAGAGTCTGATGCCATTTTTGGGACGGGTCTTACTACGCGGGCGGTTCTCCTAGACTCCTCCACGAAGAGCTTTGAGAAAATAGGAAGATATATCTGGACTAGTTATACTGGAACGTGCTGCAGGGGGGGTTGGCAACATGAGTTACATAAGGCGAGGTACTGAGGCCTTCCTGGGGGTATGGTTTGAAGAGGGTTTCTGAGGATGTGGTGTGGTGAAGGCTTCTGGAGTGTGGTGTGCTGTGGTGAAGGCTTCTGTGGTGAGGTGTGCTGTGGTGTGGTGAGGGCCAAGGCTCCTAAGGGTGTGGTGAGGTGAGGGTTCCTAAGGATGTGGTGTGATGAGGGCTCCTGAGGGTGTGGTGAGGTGAGGGTTCCTAAGGATGTGGTGTGATGAGGGCTCCTGAGGGTGTGGTGTGATGAGGGCTCCTGAGGGTGTGGTGAGGTGAGGGCTCCTGAGGGTGTGGTGTGATGAGGGCTCCTGAGGGTGTGGTGTAATTAAGGCTGCTAAGGGTGTTGTGTGGTAAGGGCTCCTGAGGGTGTGGTGTGGATAGGGCTTCTGAGGATGTGGTGTGGTAAGGACTCCTGTGGGTGTGGTGGAGTGAGATCTCCTGAAGGTGTAGTGTGGTGAGGGCTTCTGAGGGTGTGGTGCAGTTAAGGTTGCTGAGGGTGTGGTGGGGTGAGGGCTCGTGATGCTCAGACCCATTACTCTCAATGGGCGTGACCACAGGCCCCCCTACTGCCTCCCCATCACGGGGGGGGGGGGGGCAGCGTTAAATGGTTTGGAACGAGTGTGGCAGCGTTACAAGGCCTTCATTAGTGAGGCAGCGTTACAAGAAGTAGCGTTACACAAGATTCATAAGAAGTAGCGTTACATGAAGTTCATAATTAGTAACTAGCGTTACAAGACGTTCATAAGAAGTGTTACAAGAATTTTATGATTAGTAGCGTTACACGAGGGTCATAAGTAGATTTACAGGATCTTCATAATACGTGTTATACGAGGTTCATTATAAGCAGCGTTACAAGAGATTCTTAAGATGTAGCGTTACAAAAGTTCATAAAAAGTAACGTTACAAGATGCTTACAAGAATTAGTGTTACAACAGGTTCCTCAGTTAGACAGCGTTACATAAGATTCACAATGATAATGAAACGTTACAACAGCTTTCTCAGTAAGGCAACGTTACAAAAGGCTAACAATGAGATGTCTTTCACTGAAACAGCGTTACAAGAGGCTTACGACCATGAAGCGTTACGAGACAATCGCAATGAAGAGGACTTACACAATACTCACCATGAAAAAGCGTTATAAAAGGCTTACAATGAAGATGTGTTACAAGAGGTTCATCATTGAGGCAGCGTTACAAGAGTTTCATGTAAAAACCGGCTTTACAAAAAAGAACTAATAAACTGCAGCGTTACTAGAGGGGTCCCAACAGTAACCCAGCGTTACAACATGTTACCAGTAATGACCCAACGTTTTCAAAAAGGTTCCCAGCACTAAGTCAGTGTTACTACAGTTCCCAACGGAGGGGCAGCGTTACACGAAGCAGAAAATCAATGCGTTACAAGAGGCAGATAATCATTAAAATACAAAAAGACAGTTATATATGTGTGTACGTTCCTATTGGCTGTGCGAAGTTAGAGGTTCATTTTGTGTTACTGGTTCGAATAATCAAGTATGGCTGAATTACAAGACTCTGACACCAGTGTGACAGATTTACAAGACTCCGACGCCAATGTGGCAGAGTTACAAAACTCCAACACCAGTGTGACAGGGTTACAAGACACTGACATAAGTGTGGCATAGTTACACGACACTGACATAAGTGTGACAAGAGTTACGAGACACTGACATAAGTGTGACAAGTTATAAGACACTGACATAAGTGTGACAAGTTACAAGACACTGACATAAGTGTGACAAGAGTTACGAGACACCGACATAAGTGTCACAAGAGTTACGAGACACCGACATAAGTGTGACAAGAGTTACGAGACCCTGACATAAGTGTCACAAGAGTTAGGAGACAGTGACATAAGTGTGACAAGCTACAAGACACTGACATAAGTGTGACAAGAGTTACGAGACACTGACGTAAGTGTGACAAGTTGCAAGACACTGACATAAGTGTGACAGGGTTATAAGACAAGGCATAAGTGTGACAAGTTACAAGACATCGACGCCAGTATGACAACAATACGCCAATACAGAAACATCACACTGAGCTTAAGAAGGTTCCTCGGCGTCACGTGAAACGACAATACAAGTGACGAGAGAGAGAGAGAGAGAGAGAGAGAGAGAGAGAGAGAGAGAGAGAGAGAGAGAGAGAGAGAGAGAGAGAGAGAGAGAGAGTCTCCTGGGTGCCGGTGATTATGGCACACAGTGGCAACACACCATACCAAGTGTTACTTGTCACAAACAAAGACACACACACACACACACTACCTGCTGTGTTCATCTTACTGAACACATTTATTCGCTACAGAGGAAATTTCATCTTATCCTGCTTATTCAGTGGGCCATACATGTTTTATACCCCGGCTGTCTATAAATGGGTGGTAACCAAGGCTAATACTGACATTATCGTCTTTACGATCGATAACTAATAATTCGCACCGAGTCAATCACTCGTTAATGGTCCTGCTTGATTAGCAGTGAAGTCTTTTATTACACTGCTGTTACGATGAGTACTTATACAGTGGCGAACGCCAACACCCACTGTGGTGAAATGACTCCTCCTCAACCGGACCACTGACGCAATGCTTGTGGTTCTTCACATCTTATAAAAGTTATTTACGGAGAAATAATAAAAAAGCCGGATCCTCTCTCTCTCTCTCTCTCTCTCTCTCTCTCTCTCTCTCTCTCTCTCGTTCAGGTTTTCCAAATGGTTACCAGAACACGTTTTCCTTGAGGTCTGCGCATCTGCCTGGGTGCGCGCAAGCGAGTTGCCCTTCCCTTGTGTCCACCGTCCCACACACACACACACACACATACACACGGGTCGGTACCGCTCCATCCTTGTCTTTCCCGAGAACCATAAAACTCATAAAAATACTGAGATGCAGATGGAAGATAAACCACTGCTGCAATATTGGTAAGGGACGAAGAAACTATATGATCATTTTACGAACCGAACTGTCGTAGTTACTCATGAAAATAACACGAGCGGTCACAAAAAACGGGAGTGACAAAAACAAGCCTAGCTAGGTCTTCCAATCTCGGCGATTGCTCCACGACCGAAACCCATCCCTACCGCCAACTTATTTACATCTAATATCACATAAATGTAAAATCTAGACTGACTTTAATATGTAGAACCTGAGTCGTACCCTTTAATCTGTCCTCGCCGTTCGAGAAAAATCCCAAGTTGAGGTAAATATAAAAATGGGAAGAAGAAAAAAAAGGTATTTCGCTCGAGGATGACGCCTTCGTGCGCATGATCGAAGGTCGGCGAGTCATCTTCTCTCTCTCTCTCTCTCTCTCTCTCTCTCTCTCTCTCTCTCTCTCTCTCTCTCTCCACAGCCACGCTGCTCTGCGGGTATGAAGGGCGTACAAGCCTGACGCGAGCCGCGTTACGTGGGCTGTTGGTTTCTTTTGACAGCCACGCCCAGCTACGCACTGGCGCACGTACATACGCTGTTGCCCGGAGCAGCAACATTGCAGACGTGACCAGAGCCATACGCAGCAGAAACGAAGCGATGGTTCAGCCATTGGCGTCCTTCCGAGTTCAAGACAGTGGGATCTGCGGGTGTGATTACGTGATATTTTCAAAGGTGTCGTGTTGTCGTGCTTATGGGGTCGTAACGTCATGCCCAGTCGTACATCCGTGTTCCAGGGGTCGTACTTATGGGGTTCGTACCATTATGCTCAGTCGTTCCGTTGTGCTAAAAGGGTCGTACATACCTTGCTCAGTCGTATTGTCTCGATGGGTCGTACTGTCGTGTTCGTGGGGTCGTACTGCCGCGCTCAAAGCATTGCAGTGACGTGTGGGGAAAGGGTTGATACTGTCATGTTACCAGGGTCGTTATGCCGTGCTCAGAGAGTCGTAAAGCCGTTCTTATATAAGGGTGCTACTGTCGTGCTCAACGGGTCATACAGCTGTGTTGACTGAGAGGCTGTGGAACTTGTAATTCATAACCTCGTATGACGCTTCGGCTTATCCCGGTTTGAAAAGCTTAAATTTTCATTCACGTTAATTATTACTAAATGATATATATATATATATATATATATATATATATATATATATATATATATATATATATATATATATATATATATATATATATGTTTGTGTGTGTGTGTGTGTGTGTGTGTGTGTGTGAAATAGAAAAGAAACAAAAGAGTTAGAGAATAAAGAAAACGGAAAAAGAATACTCTGGAGAAGAGAAAACGATATTCACGTATTTTTAGAAGTCCAGTATTTCAGGAACTGAATTAGAGGCTTGTTGTACCCAGATGGCTCAGCGGCTTTCTACAGCCACACGACTGTTTCAACCTCACCGTTCATTGGCCCGCGAAATACTGCGTCACAGTGATGACAGGACAATGGCTTTATTATTATAAGTTTATCGTACATGAAATACGAGGCAGGGCGAGCCATTCGCTACGTGTGCAGAAAGTGACACAACAGACAAATGCTGCTGGACACGTCCTATAAATAATGGAGTTCATGGCTCTCATACGAGATTTTTTGGGGTATATGATCAAGGAATTTTCGTCGTTTCAGAACGCAATATGATTTGCAGGTGTAGCACGAACCTAAATGCGTAGAAGAAAATGGGGAGAGGGGGTTCAGAGAGGTGAAGTGTTGCGAGATTTTAAAAGAAAATATCTTTAGACCGCAATCGATTTTTTTTTTCTTTTTCGTGCTGCATTTTGCGCATCGACTTCATGAGTAAGAAAACAACATCTGGTATTACTGCTTCACCTCAAGGATCATCCTTTGTTCGCCATGTCTGGTGTTTAAGGAGATAAGACAGCGTTCAAAACTATCAGCGGCTGAGCTAAAAATGGTTCTCTGAAATACACACACACACACGCACACACACACCAGTCAAGCACAGTTCAGAGGGAGGGAGGGCAGGAAGGGTAGAGCAACGAGGCGTCACGCTGGAACCATCATGGCCTATGACAAAACCAATGTGAGGCCCAGGTAAGGCCATCACAGACTGAGCCAGACCACCTGAGGCAGGGCCAGAGCCACCAAACAGCTGTACAGCGCCACCAACAGCTGGGTTAATGCCACCAGCAGCAGCTGGGCTAGAGCCACAAGTAGCGGAACCAGAGCCACCAGCAGCCCAGGACCAGAGTCATCAAGCTTGAGCTGGGTCTGAGTCACCGTAAAGCTGGGTCAGAGCCAAGAACAGCTGTACCAAAGCCACTAACAGCTGGCTTTGAGCCACCTCAAAGCTGGGTCAGAGCCAACAACAGCTGGACCAGAGCCACCAACAGTTAAACGAGAGCCACCCACAAACAGATGGAACAGACCCAAACACAGAAAGACAGGCCGAAACCTAACAAACAGATGGGCCAGCCCACCATCACAGGACCGGACCAGACCACCAAACGAACGGACAGACCCAGCCTTCGTGAGAGAGCTGTACTGCACTGACCAAGAATCAAGCCTGACACATACATAAGCGAGGCAAAGTGAAGAAGGGTACTAATCACAGGTTACGTGTCTTCAACATCACGAAAATCTTTACTTCGGGAAA
This sequence comes from Panulirus ornatus, assembly GCF_036320965.1. Taxonomy (NCBI): domain Eukaryota; kingdom Metazoa; phylum Arthropoda; class Malacostraca; order Decapoda; family Palinuridae; genus Panulirus; species Panulirus ornatus. The sequence goes on from NC_092232.1 coordinate 21,179,746, forward strand.
TCTAAATCGTGTACACGAGATTATGGAGTCACGATTACAACGAACTTGGGTAAAATTACTGGAAATACGTAATAGTGTTAAGCGTATATTTAATTTTCATCTTCAACTTGAAACCGCGCGAGGCAATAATCCAGACGGATTCGAAAACATGACTCTTAGATCTATGTCTTGGGTCCATCATTCTTCCCCAAGAGGTATCGCCTCCTGCAGCAGGTTCTTCCCCAGGCACAGGGCAGTGTGCCACGGTCCCGAGGTGCTCCGTCTGAAGCATCGGTCGAGTCCAAGTTCTGATAATCAACGAGGAGGTGGCATGTACGCACCCTCACCAACCAATGGAGCGAAATTATTATTCCAAGGTCGTACACCCTGAGGGAGGAGGGACCAGGCCGGCACAGAGGAGAGGACGAGGAGGCGCGGGTGATAATTCTCATCAGAAACAATCTTTCAGGCAAAATTTGTGGTACGTGTGTATGAGATGCTTTATGCTCAGCCTCACGCTGCTAGAGCCCAGATCGGTCTTAAATTTCCCCCTCATATTACGGCAAATCAACTCATCCAAAGATGACACTACATCCACCGAGGTAGAGGGGCCAGCGCTTGAGGAGGCGGTATATATGAAATCATCAGAACGTTTGGCAACACGTGTAAACAAAGGAGTATAATGGCTGTTGGCCGGACGAGAGAGGGACAGCCAACACACACACACACACACAAACCCGCCTCACTCTTGCACGGTCGTTTGTGCACCAGGGGAAGCGGGACTCTCAGTAGGGGGGCCTGTTTGTACGGGTGGAGGATGTTCTCTGTTCTGTCTCAACCCACTTGATCACGAGGGTCAGGGCCTTGAACAGATGGGCGAGGGCCCTGAGCACAAGTGTCAGGGCTTTGATCACGAGGGTGAGGTTCTTGATCACGAGGGTGAGGCTTTTGAGCACGAAGAAAATGTCCTTGGACACGACGGCACGACCCTTGGACACCACGACGGCACGACCTTTGTGTATTATGGCCTGGACATTCAAAAGACCGAGCCGTTATACCCAAGGGTCGGTCCATCTGTCGTGCTCAGGAGCCGTCGGACCGCCGTTCTCAAGGATCGCTGCCGTCGTTTTCAAGACTGTATCGTCGTGATCGAGGGCGTTCAGCAGATCATGACCTAATCCTCTGGTGGCTAACAGTTTATTCATGATCAGCGGAGGGCACTCCCTCCGCCTCGCCCGTTCCCCTCCACCTCCCTCCCTCTCTCCAGCCCTCATGTGAGAGTGTGTGGTGGTGGTGGAGAAGCGGTTGCGGGGCGGTGCCGCACCACCGCACTCCACTTAAGGATCTTTCAGAGTTATGTGGCCACCAAGGCTCCACAGCCAAACCGTTATCATCCAGCTACGGTGGGGCGTCTGGCCACAGGCGATGCGAGTGTTTGGCGTAAAGGGATCGTGTTTTACTTCGTCCGATGTCGCCTCGCTCACGGTGCATTTATTCCATGAATCTCTAGCCCTGTAGCAGGAGCAGGAGAGCCTGGCAGGCCATATGAGGAGGAGGGGCAAGGCGGGCAGGCAGTACGGAGGACGAGCCAGCGTCAGTTTTGCAGGGGATGAGACTCGTGGGTGCTCAAGATGTCCCTCAAGGCCGACCGCTCCACGCCCGCCACCGCGGCACGCCCTAAGAACATTTCCGACCAGTTGCATCCACATTAGTTTTTCGTGATGTAAATACGTGTATAAGAAGATGTCCGTCCGTTATATCTCCAGGCCTAGACCAGGACGACGTGTCCTCTTCACTACGTTTTGCAACAGGCATACTCTAAGGTCATAAGAAGTGCTCAGCGTAACTCTAGTATACGAGAGAGGACCAGAGAGTATCGTAAAAACGAAACGTAAAGTGATAGACTGAATGCATCAGCCGCCAAGTAGGATTGGAACAGAATTCGTTCACAGGTTTAAACGTAATAAGACGTGATCCCAAAAGCATCGTATGAGACATGTAAGAAGTAGAGGAGTTAAGGCAGCAACTCAACTGTTGTCTGGTGCGCGAACACTCCCCTGCTGTCCTTTTACAGGCGACATCAACCGGAGATTACCTGAGGGAGTCGATGCTTTTATAAGATATCTATCGAAAGGGCAGGAGAGGTTCAAGGTTCCCTGGTGTGGTCTGGCCAGTACAGGCTAACTGCCCCTCATGTGTCGACACTACAAACCCCCGCCAATCTGCCCCACCCCTCATGTGCCTCACACCACTCCTCTTCCCCTCACGATGCACATACCACCTCACTCCTCCCCGTCTTCCAGTAAGGTTTCACAAGGCCATTCCTCGCACCGCCCAGCCTGGCCTGTCGTCTCTCTCCATGTAGTGGCCGACCAAGGCCATCTGTGACCAGTCCCAGAGTGTCTTCTTCTCTGGCAAGAAGCTGTGGCCTTCGCCTTGTTACTGTACCGTCAGCTGAAGCTGCTGCAGGTGAGACCTCTCCTCTCCTCCTCCTCCTCCACCACCAGGAGTAACGTATGTTACCGGCCAGTTGTTACAGGACCTTATCCTTAAGTTACGGGATGTCATTTTACTTTAGATAACTAGTGATCTGGAAAAGCTACAGCCGGATATGTAATATCAAGTGTAATTGCATCCAATACCGATCTTGTCTGCGTCGTGGGAAAAAGCTCTTTGCTCAATTACAAACAGCGCCCGTAATTCCTCGTCCCAGTACGAACCAATGAAGGGAGACTATCCTGCGAGTACCGTAACATCTATGCGTGACGGACGGCGACAAGAACACGCGGGAGCTCGTGACGGCCCCAGAAAATTCACAGTGTGGCGCGGCTGCGGCGGTGGGAGTGTCATGCCTGCGATGTTTATGCTTGTTTTTTTGTTGTTGTTTTTTTTCTAAGTGGCTCCCAATATGTGCTTCAGCAGTGGGTGGAGCTGGCTGACAAAGACATTGGCTGATGCAAGAGGCACTGAAAAAGCAGTGGGATGTTCACGGCGGTGAGGACCTGGTACGCAGAAGTGGGGGCTCATCCTGCAGAAGGGGTACCTGACGGGTTGTGAAGAGGACCCGGTACGCAGTAGTGAGGGTTCATCCTACAGAAGGGGTACCTGACGGGTTGTGGCGAGGACCTGGTACCCAAAAGTGGGGTCTCCTACTGCAGGAGTAGGGTAGAGTACCTGATAGGACGGCGGTGAGTATCTGAGGTGAAAGGGTGGGGTTCTTCCTGAAGAAGAGGTACCTGACGGAACAGGCCACTGACGAAGGATACACTATCCAACGGGAAAATAAACAATTTTACTTATCTTTCTGTCGAAAATTAAACCGTGCCAAATATTGACCAAAGATAATAGAAAATATGCTGGTGTCTATCGCGATAATCACACCTGCCTGGCTGACGTGATGGCCTGGCCTTCGACCTGACCCAGTAATGGTCCGGATAAAGGACAGGTCATAACCCATACCCAGCATGTCTACCGTGGACACGCCCTAGACGGTAGTGCAACACGAATCGTTGGTCTGTGGATGAATCTGCCGCTCAAGACCAAATATTGAAATATTCGTGTATCTCTCTCTCTCTCTCTCTCTCTCTCTCTCTCTCTCTCTCTCTCTCTCTCTCTCTCTCTCTCTCTAAATATATATATATATATATATTTTTTTTCCAAAAGAAGGAACAGAGAATTGGGCCAGGTGAGGGTATTCCCTCAAAGGCCCAGTCCTCTGTTCTTAACGCTACCTCGCTAATGCGGGAAATGGCGAACAGTTTGAAAGAAAGAAAGAAAAGAAAGATATATATATATCACTAATGTTCATCACATCACTTATGTGAATGATTCTAAAATCGAGCGAAGGATTTTGACCAAAATTTTTGTTGTTGTTGTCTCAGATTACACTGCCTTGTCGGGAGAGAGAGAGAGAGAGAGAGAGAGAGACACCAGGAACGTGACTGCCTGCCGACGGCTCAAGGGCAGTTGTCAGTACACACGTCAGGCGACATACATAATGTACACGGAACCATACGTGAACCCGGGGAACTACACTGGGGCCAAGTGGCATAAGTTGACTCCACACACAAATATATATTCCCATGCCCTGGTTCAATCCATTGACAGCACGTCGACCCCGGTATAACACAACATTCCAATTCACTCTATTCCTTGCTCGCATTTCACCCTCCTGCATGTTCAGGCCGTGATCGTTCAAAATCTTTTTCACTCCATCCTTCCACCTCCAATTTGGTCTCCCACTTCCGTCTTCTCGTATTCCCTCCATATATATACACACACACACACACACACATATATATATATATATATATATATATATATATATATATATATAGAGAGAGAGAGAGAGAGAGAGAGAGAGAGAGAGAGAGAGAGAGAGAGAGAGAGAGAGAGAGAGGGGGGGGGGGGGAATAGGAAGTGTCAAGCGCTTTCGTGTAATTACGTCAGGAGTGAGTACAGACAGCGAACCATAATCTAACATACCACCCGCCACTGAGCGGGACCGACATGTGTTATGAAACAGGTGAAGGGATTAGGGCACAGGTCACCCTCGACGACCTCACCTTCCTCAGGATACTAAACTAACTCAGGTTGACCTATATTCTGGGGAATGTATTTAAGAATTTTTGACTTATATAAAGTGATATAGTTTATATAACCCAACATATTGATATTTTGATTCATATTAACATCTACAAAGTCTTACAAGAGACGATTCAATAACGCCTATATTCGTTTGTATATATATATATATATATATATATATATATATATATATATATATATATATATATATATATATAATGATGAAATACATTTTTTACCACAGTCTGAGTTGCGTTTCTATCAAAGAAAATGAATACAGATAAACCAATATTCTTTCGATTTCTTTTACTCCTAGCACTAGACACTAGATACTCATTTAAAGCGGGGTTTTGTGCCTCCTACTTCATTGACTTTCTAAACTACAAAAAAAAAGAGAAAAAAATATCTGAAGATTAAGTTACTTGAGTCTATAATGTTAAAGTAGTATGTCTTTAATAACACGAACCGCGGTTATCCGAATCTTTTCCCCTCCCCTCCTCTCCCTCCGACGGTAGGGAGAACCGATCAAGCCACCACCAGTCTTCGTCTTCCGAGAATGAATCACCGGACGCTTTCGTCGCTGCGAAAGGCGGGTCTTTCCAACGCAAGCGAGCATAACTACCTGCTGCTCGTGTAGTAGGTACAGGGCGAACACGGAGGAATACTGCGGTCCAGTCATCAATATTCAAAAGCTGGTCTCACCTCAAAGGCGGTGATGTGATCACACTCGACAACTTGTAAAAGTTTCCTACTACGGCTCTGGGTCAAGATGCTGCTGGCAGGTTCATGAAAAGAATATAAATATAATGTATTGTAGTTCAGTGTACTTCTGTTGTCTCTTAATAATAATAATATAATTCTGAGACCTGGTAATTACATTCTGTGTACTATCGTGGTGAACTTATTTTCCCTAAGAATGTCTTAAACGAAGTTAATGTCTTTACCCAGTGAGAAAACATGTTTTACGTATCTTAAATCATTTATTCATTAAGGATAAGAACAGGTCTGCTTGACATCTAGGCGGCAAGAGTTATTTATAGTTCATTTCGAGACCTGTATATATCCGTTTTCTGTACGTGTATGAAAACGGAGTCTTTGACTACTATTGAATAGAAAATTTAATATATGGGCGTCGAACTTCACTAAGGGTAAGAACTGGTTAATTTTGTCCTTAGATTCACATTACAAGAGAATGTCATCCACTTACATCAAATAATGAGAGACATTGACGGCCAAGTGAACCCTCTGTTAAACAGCGTTCGTTATACAGACCCATACAAATGCAGGCTGACATGCGCCGATACATGGAGCCGTGTGATGTGTGGTAGATCCACACGATATTCCTCGTCTTGGTCCTGAAGTAGAGAGTGTGTGTGTTGACGGCTTTTTCCGAAAACCTCTACAAATCTTCACCCTTGCCACCGCCAGGGGATGATCAGACATCTCACCAGCTGCCACACTCAGCACATTAACATCCACGAGTCTCTCTTTTGCATGCCTATCATTATGTAATCCAATTACGCCTACTTACTATTTTTTTTTCTACTCACCCACGTATACTTATGCATGTCCCTCTTTTTAAACCAGGTATCCCCGCATCGTCAGTCCTTTTTCAGTACACAACTCCACATGTTTTTACTATTTGTGATCACCTACCGGAAAACCCCATGCACCCCAATTACACCCTCGACTGCCAGATTACTTACTTCCGCATTTAAATCACCTATCACCCGATGTTTTGGATCAAAACTGCTGACATACTTAGCTGCTCCCAAAACACTTGTCTCTCTTCATCGTCCACCTCGTTGCTAGGTGCATAAGAGATAATGGTGACCTATCTCTCATAATCCACTTTCAGTTTTACCCACTTCAGCCCAGACTCTAGAACTTACCTCCTCACACTTTTTCACATTCCCATAGCTTCTGCTTCAGCAACAGAGGCACCCCTTCCTTAGCTATCGCCTTCACGCCAGCCCCTGACTTTACTCCTAAGACATTCCGAAACCATTTCTCCATTTTACTCTCTTTAGTTTTGGTCCACTCAGAGCCACAACATCCAGGTTCCTTTCCTTAATCATACTACTTATCAATCCCTTCTTTTCATCTTGTTTACGTCCATACTCACTCAAACACTCCTGATCCTTCCAGGAGGATGAGCACTCCTCGCTTGGCTCCTTCTGATCCATCCTTTGGAAACTGAAATACAAGAAGGGGAGGTATTTCCACCCCCCCCCCCCACCCCCAAAGCTCCCAAGGCTTACCATCTATGACACGCAGAGAATACCTGGGTAGAATTCTTTCTCCCTTATCTCCATACATCATGACACGCGCACCAAACCTATTCTCCCCTCGAAGACATAGCCCCATCTGAACCTACATTCCCCAGGCATGTACCCTTGCGCTCTGGACTCCGCCCATCTCTCCAACGTTACAAAGACCAATTCTACACATCTCAAGACGAGTCACGCCCAAAATGCAACATCCATGCTGAGGACACACAACAATTGCAACTCAGTTGCCTTGTAGTCACTCCACCAACACACACACACACACACACACACACACACACACACAACACAACACTAGCTAACCTGTGGACCCGCCCGATGGACGTGATTGCTCTCATACACCACCGGACTCCGCCTGCATGAGGTTACACTTCGAGTGACAGGTCAGATTTGTGAGGACGGAAGGGAGTATCAGTCTCGTCATAGAACTTATCACTTGAGTGGAATCCATCGTTTCTCAGCTACTGTAGCGCAGTCACGGAGCTGCAGGGGCCGAGCTCGGGGCGTCCAGACTGACCGTCTTCGTGATGTTTGTTTACCGGCCTTGCCCGGGGTCAGGGACGCCGCCAACACACCTGCCTAACGACATGCCCCTCTTGCTGCACCTTCTCCCACCTCCTCCTGCGGCTGCAGGCAGGTTCTGGGAACCTAAGACGCAATACGTACTACACAGCCCGCCACACAGGACAAGCCTCACGTACCTGCACCCAACACCATCAACACTGACCAGACGACCTTCCTCTCCACAACACAAGACTTCAAAAATGTCATAACATGTCGGATTGGCTGTGTTATCATAATGTTAATAATAATGGTAATATCTATCATTATTATTAATAATATTTCACAGGATTCTCTGCAGCCAGGGGCTGAAACTGATATAGAAAATGCAATGAAAAGAGTTCTGTACAAATGCGGTGAGGTGTGGTGGGGAACGAGTCCACATACAAACACAAAGTTGAAGGTTAATGTTCATCCCTCTGATTATTTACTATGTTCACATCCGCTGGGGGAGGGGCTAGTCTCACAGCAGTGTGCACAAGCTAGTCGAAGCTTGATGCAGGTGTGGTGGCGAACTGCAACTCGAGGACAGGACGGGGAGTCTCGCCTAGCAGGAGGTGACGGTGGCGAGGTTGTATAGCAGCTTCACCTCTATATCTCGGTTGAAACCAGAGTCGTGGCTAGAAGGGCTTGGGAAGGTCAATGGTTTGTGTAAGAGGGCCTTTTCCGTATCTTTTCCAGTTGTTCCTGTCGTGTGGTGGGGAGGGAACTGGACGAGGCAAGGGTGACGTAAAGAAAACTTGGGAAGAACGAAAGTTGTGTCGACATTCTTCAGTTTAGGGAGAGACAGAAGTGTCTTGTGTCGACGGGGAACTTACGTAAACACGTTTGGCTGGAAGACTTTATGAAGATGATGATATGTGCCTTCCAGTTTAGCGAGTCGTCGTGAGTTGATACGAACGCTGGAATCGTCGCCGTTCTTCCGTGGAACCAGTGTGTTGACCAGGGCGTCATTCATCGCAACGAAGCAGCACAAGAGCCCCATCTTCGCCATCTCTGGAACACCAAACGTGAGGGGCTGGAAAGATGAAGATACCCCCTCGGCAGCGTCCAGCCTTGCGACGCTACTTTAGGATAAAGTCTGCAAGCCATGGGATGAGGCTTCTCTGCAACCCACAGTGCCGATGGCATTGCTGATGATTTATGTTGCGTCCGACTAAGTCGACACCCTTGGTGAGATTAACGAGGACGAGAGCCACAGAGGTCTTGCAGCGTCTGTGTCAGACCAGTCAAACACAAAACCCTCACCGAGTGGACTGGACATGAGGGTGGTGATAGCTAACAAGCAGATCGTAACTCACTTACAGCGTGTGCTTGTTGACACTCGTAATGGAGGAACAGATGAAGCCAATCTGGCTGCTGAAGAAAACTAGTGATGATGGGTTGCAGGCTTTGTCTAGTGTTCGGGGACGAACCCTTTCCACAACCTTCATAGGTAAATCACTGGAAGTATCGGAGGATTGGCTGTACCTTGTGGCTGAGGAACCGTCTGACGAGTTCATATTCTTGTAGCGAGTGTGGAGGTGTTACGGCAGCAGGCAGCGTCAAGATGAGGGAGTCCCTGGGAGATGGTGGTGAAGTGACTGCTGATAGGTTGGACTGTATCATCCCTAGAATTTGGTTAACGCTGGAGTGGGATAGAGTCAGCTTGCTCAAACGACTTGACGCATCCACCCTACCGTGCCAAAGGTTGGTGTGTGTGTGTGTGTGTGTGTGTGTGAGTGTGTGTGTGTGTTTAAGTGTGTGTGTGTGTGTGTGTGTGTGTGTGTGTGTGTGTGTGTGTGTAAGCATTACCTATTTGTACAGGAGGTCCAACGAGTGTGTGTGTTTGCGGAGGGGGTGAGGAGGCTCACCATCACTCAGTGGG
>NC_092232.1:21191527-21256527 GCF_036320965.1 Panulirus ornatus
TGCAAAAGAAAAAAAGAAAAAAAAGGAAAGAAAAAGAAAACAATTATTCATAAGAGTACGCTGAGAGACGGAGGGCGTTTTGCATAAAGCCTTGGCCAGCCTGAAGCGCACAGACTCACCAGTGTAATAATGACAATAATAAACACACATAAAACATTTCTAAATATAAAACTAAAACACGCGAGTTACGACAAAGTACATGAAGACGACCGTTGTAGCTGTGAAAATATGATCACAAAAGTGTATATATATATATATATATATATATATATATATATATATATATATATATATATATATATATATATATATATATAATCCCTAGGGATAGGGGATTAAGAATACTTCCCACTTATTCCCTGCGTGTCGTAGAAGGCGACTAAAAGGGGAGGGAGCGGGGGGCTGGAAATCCTCCCCTCTCGTTTTTTTTTTTTTTTAATTTTCCAAAAGAAGGAACAGACGGGGGCCAGGTGAGGATATTCCAAAAAAGGCCCAGTCCTCTGTTCTTAACGCTACCTCGCTAATGCGGGAAATGGCAAATAGTTTAAAAGTGGTTTGGGCACATGGAGAGAATGAGTGAGGAAAGATTGACCAAGAGGATATATGTGTCGGAGGTGGAGGGAACGAGGAGAAGAGGGAGACCAAATTGGAGGTGGAAAGATGGAGTGAAAAAGATTTTGTGTGATCGGGGCCTGAACATGCAGGAGGGTGAAAGGAGGGCAAGGAATAGAGTGAACTGGAACGATGTGGTATACCGGGGTTGACGTGCTGTCAGTGGATTGAATCAAGGCATGTGAAGCGTCTGGGGTAAACCATGGAAAGCTGTGTAGGTATGTATATTTGCGTGTGTGAACGTATGTATATACATGTGTATGGGGGTGGGTTGGGCCATTTCTTTCGTCTGTTTCCTTGCGCTACCTCGCAAACGCGGGAGACAGCGACAAAGTATAATAAATATATATATATATATATATATATATATATATATATATATATATATATATATATATAGTTCACTGGAGAAAGCTACTAGACAAGAGGTCCGGTGAACATCACTCAGGACAAAGAAGGTTGGGTGTTCGCGTGGTGGAGGAGGTACGTAGAGGCGTGGTGGGGGAGGTAGAGACGTGGTGGGAGAGGTACAAGCGTGGTGGGGGGAGGTAGAGGCGTGGTGGGTGAGGTACAGGCGTGGTGGGGGGAGGGAGAGGCGTGGTGGGAGAGGTACAAGCGTGGTGGGGGGAGGTAGAGGCGTGGTGGAGGAGGTACGTGGAGGCGTGGTGGGGGTATATGGAGGCATTTGGGGAGGTACGTAGAGACGTGGCGGGGGAGGTAGAGGCGTGGTAGAGGAGGCACAGATGTGGTGGGGGAGGTACAGATGTGGTGTGGGAGGCAGGGTCGTGGTAGAAGAGGCAGGGGCGTGGTGGGGAGGCAGATGCGTGTTGGGAAGGCAGATGCGTGTTGGGGAAGGCAGAGGCGGGGTGTGGGAGGTACAGGTGTGGTGGGGGAGGCAGGGGTGCGTGGTAGAGGAGGTAGAGGCGTGGTGGGGGAAGTAGAGGTGTGGTGGGGGAGGCAGGGGAAGTACAGGTGTAGTGGGGGAAGCAAGAGCGTGGTAGAGAAGGCAGGGGCGTGGTGGGGAAGGTACAGATATGGTGGAGGAGGCAGGGGCGTGGTAGAGAAGGCAGGGGCGTGGTGGGGGAGGCAGGGGCGTGGTGGGGGGAGGCAGGGGCGTGGTGGGGGAGTTACAGGTGTGGTGCTGGAGGAGGCAGGGGCATAGTGGGGGAGGCAGGGGCGTGGTAGAAGAGGCAGGGGCGTGGTGGGGGAGTTACAGGTGTGGCTCTGGAGGTTCATGTGTGGTAGGGGAGACAGGGGCGTGGTAAGGGAGGTAGATTCGTGGTGAGGGAGGTGGAGGCGTAGTGGAGGAGGTAGAGGTCTGGCAGTGGAGGTACAGGAGTGGTGTTGGAGAGACAGGCGTGACCGTGGTAGGTAGAGACATGATAACGGGATGCAGAGGCGCGGCGAGGGAGGGAGAGGCGTGGTGGAAGAGGGGGAGAGGGGGAGTGGGGGGAGAAGCAGAAGTTCTGTTATGCAAAAAGAAGTGATGTGAGTCCGGTATGTGTGGCAGCCACACCCTCCACCTTAAAGCCAGCTCCACATCACTACCCTCCACCAGTTCCAATCTCCCCCTCCCCCCCCCTCCCTCCAACCCCCTGACCAGCTACACGCCACCTCAGCCACACCCTGGTCACGCCCACACCACATGCACCATACGCTGTTTAGTTTCGGTCACCAGACGTCATCAAAGACAAAGAAAATTAGAACGAATCCAAAGAAGGGCATCAAAACTAAATCCATCGCTTAGATATAAAACTTATGGAGAGGGACGTAGAGATCTGAGGCTATTTTCTGCATTAAAGGCACAGAAATTGAGATCCAACTGAAGTTTTCAAAACTGTTAACGATTTTCATAATATACCTCACGGTCGCTTATACACGTCAGTCAAGGATGTGCTTAACAATAAATATCAATATGAAGATAAATGATAAGATGTCACACAAATAAGGGCAAAGTTTCTTCATCATTGGTGTTACAATACACTGGACTACTCTACCACCAGATACTGTCAAAGGAAAACGTATTAATACTTTACGAACACTGTTGGAAAAATAAGAATATCAGTGTTCAGTGAACAAGACAATTAAATAGTAATATCATAACAGTCTTGTATTTCAACTTGTATTCTTCTCTACACATTAGTGTCTAATGTTTCTGATCATGGGTGTCCGGCTGCTAAAATTAGATCATTAATACGTTTTCCCTTCATCCCTTCCTATGCAATTTCTGTCAATTCATTCTCTCTATATTACATGGGGTTCCCTCATAACTACTGCCCGGCTGGTTGATATGCCAACGGGGTGCTGGCTGAGGTGAAACCCTCTATTTTACCCTCCCGTCTCCATCCATATAGACCAGAACTGAGGGATGATATTGAAGTCTTCCAGCAGAATACATCGCCAAAGACAAATTACATCTTGTGTTATCTGTCTTTCCCATGTACTCCTCAACCACGGCACACACCCGCCCACGTCATCTCTAGTCACCAAGCGACATGTGTTGCTTTAAGCCCACCTGACGGACGACAAATGAAATCCACACTCAGACCATGCAAGGTCTTCCGTGAGGCTTCGTATATCTGTGTGTGCACCGCCATGCAAGGGTGAAAGACCGTGCAAGTGTGTGTGTGTGTGTGTGTGTGTGTGTGTGTAAATATGCGTGTATGGGACGAAGAAGCCTCGGTCCTCCTTCCTCTATCATTCACAGGAGGGAGACACAAGCATCAGAACCGTCACTCCCTAATAATAATAATAATCAGCCGAGGAGCCAGCCACCAGGAATGGACGTCACCTGCAAGTTTTTGTTGAGAGAGATGGGTCGGCCTTGCCCTTAGTGGAGGCCACGCCTCGCTCACACCTCCTGCCGAGCGCCACACCCATCGCCACTACTTACCTGGAAGGAGAAAAACAATCGTTAGGCTTAAATGAAACGCATTTTGACATGACTGGTAAAGGAGAATAAAGGGAAGGGTGAGAGCTATGTTTGCCGGCAAGTAAAAAGAAAATTGTTAGTGAATAACATACACACACACACACACACACACACACATATATATATATATATATATATATATATATATATATATATATATATATATATATATATATATATATATATATATATATATATATAATTCAGTAAAATAAATTGATGTCTGTATTTGAAGTGCGATTTAATGAAACTGTCATATGTTACGGAGTCTTTCCAGGTTATGATGTATTCCACGCGTCGCACGGGATCAGTCAGCTTGGGTTGTCCCTCCCTGTCACTCAACAGACGTGGGACACAAGAGCCTGGTCTACCTACCAGGACGACAACGAACCCGACTGAGGTCGTGCCTGGCAGCGTCATCCACTGGGCCTCTGGTTCTCCCAAAAGGACGCGAGCGATGCATCCATCGTTCGGCTCTTCTGAAGAAGCGGATGACGCGCCCACCGTTCGGCTCTTCCCTGAGGATGAGACACGAAGTGGCACTACCGCACAACCACTCGTGGCCGGTGACGTCTTGACCTTGGGGCTGGTGCCCGACAACAGCCAGTTGCAGTACAAACCGCCCCCTGACTTATGACGACGACGTTGCGTAGTGAATGAATAACTTTGTGGTCGTGTAAGAACCACACGAAGGTCGGGTGGGGTGTGGCGTGGGGCGTGACTGCGGCGTTGTGGTGCGAGGCGTGACTGTGGCGTGCCGCTCTTCCTCCCCTCCCCCTCCCCCTCACTAAGCAAGAACTCATCGATGCATATCTGCCAAAGAAGCGACGGTCCGTCAGCGTCAGTCGTCCTCGCTGTTCGAGGTGTAGCTATCAGAATTTAGTAGACTCGGTGTAGATTTCCCATGAAGGCAAAAAGTAGGGCACTGGGACTGATGACGTACGTACTAGGGAAGGGAATAATGAACTGGGAGGAAGGGGCAGTATCATCAGCTGAGGAGGTGGATCGTATCTGGTTGTCATGAGGCGCGAGGCTCACACTCCTTACCCCTCGCTGTAGGCCTCCCCGTCACGTTACGCGAGTCAAGTGGTGATCAGATTAGCTTGTACCTGTTGGCAATGTCCACTTCCTTGCACGCACTCTCTACCCTGTGATGAGGTCAGTAACGTCGTATACCCAGGCATACATACCCCTAGCTGACGTGCCCCGTCCACACCGAGGATAACGTGCCCCACCCACACCCAGGATACCGTGCCCCACCCACACCCAGGCTGACGTGCCCCGCCCACACCCAGGGTAACGTGCATCGCTCACACCCATTCTAACATGCACCGCCCACACCCAGGCTAACGTGCCCCACCCACATCCAAGCTAACGTGCATCACCCACACCCATACTAACGTGCACCGCCCACATCCAGGCTAACGTGCCCGCCCACACCCAGGATAACGCCTCCCACGCCCTCGTCCATACCATGCCATGCCCAGCTCTTCCTCTCCACACGAGCCTCACCAAACGCTCCCCTACGTCCACACTAACACCAGGGTCCTCAACCAAAGAACATCCCCTCACCCTCGTCCACAATGAGTTCTTCATATCCTCTTAAAAATCAGGTATAGAAAGAACCCTTACCTCTATCCAGATCAAGTCTTTCCTTCGTAAACACGTCCCCTCTCTGACTAAACCATTCCCCTCCCGAACAACCCACGCCCTCCGTTCAAAACACACGTCCTCCCCAACCAAAATCACGTCCTTCACCCACCCTCACCAGAACTCACCTTTGTTTACACAACCCCGCTGCGCCCGTCCTTGCCACACCTACAACAACACGTGTGATGGCTGGCAATGCACGGCACGACGCCGTGAGGGAAGAAGGGAGGTGGGAGGAAGGGTTCGCTCAGGACGATGGAAGGAAGAGTGGAAAGGGAAGAAGGCCAGCACTCACCTTGAAGAGGAGTGGGTAAGGGAGGGTATGACCAGCTGGGTTACGTCACGTCCCTCAGGCTCAACATATAAGGCGCGATGGTCCTTGGAGGAGGCCGAGGACGGCTGGACCGAGGCTGGGAGAGGATACAGGGAGAACCACAGTGACCAGGGTACACAGACCGACCCTCTGGATGGGACACACGAAGATGTCTGATAGAAGGAAGGGAGGAAGGGGGATGGGGGGGGGGCAATGTGGATCATGTCTGACGGTCATCAGATAAGGTCTGTAGACGAAATGAGAGAGAGAGAGAGAGAGAGAGAGAGAGAGAGAGAGAGAGAGAGAGAGAGAGAGAGAGAGAGAGAGAGAGAGAGAGAGAGAGAGAGAGAGAGATTATGCAGAAAACACAGAGTCTGGCAGGGACGGTGAGTGAACAAGGTAGAAGGATGCGTCAGCTAACAAGCTGGAAGGAGGCGTCAGCTAAGTAGCTTCAAGGACGAGTAAGCCAACAAGCTGGAAGGAGGCGTCAGCTAAGTTGCTTCAAGGACGAGTAAGCCAACAAGCTGGAAGGAGGCGTCAGCCAGCAAGCTTGATGGAAGTATCAGCCAACAGGCTGGAAGGAGGCGTCAGCTACGTAGTTTAAGGACGAGTAAGCTAACAAGCTGGAAGAAGGCTTCAGCTAACAAGCTTTAAGGAGGTGCCGGTAATCACGAAGGGAGGGAAGGAGTCCGGCACCAGCAACTATGGGGAACTGCCTTCCTGGAACGTGTGTGTGTGTGTGTGACGCAGGTACTGACGTAGCTCGTGACTGGTTGGCAAACCATTCTGAGAACCACCCGGCCAACACCAGCCTCCCGACACCACCAGCGTCCATCCCCCAAGCGACGATAAGGCAAGTCGTTCGTGACGGAGCGTAACCAGCGCCTTCAGGATACTGATTTGTGCCGGTATCACCACCAGCGTCTGTTATGCACCCCCATGCTCCTCCTGTGGGCGGTAGCGCAATAGGATTACTGAGGTCACAAAGGGTCTTTGTCAGACCCCAAGCCAACCCCTCGTCCCTTAAGAAATACGTGTCTACATCCGTCTAACAAGTGACGATCTCTCGCAAACTGGATCCTCGTTATAAACTATCAGAAACGGTTCGTATACCAAGTCTTGTTAATGACGATGTGGAGGCAATAGAGAGATGTGAGCGGAGACTGAACACAGGACCGGTTATTCTTGTTCAAACAGTTGGGCATACCTCCTCACCCCTCCCCCACAACACCCTCCCCCCACTACACTAATACTATTAGCCACTCTAAGTACCGTCTACCACACACACACACACACACACACACACACACACATACACACTACGTACACACACTCTGTACTCTGGCCTACGTGGCCTCGTAGGGAAGGCTCTAGCCAGCCACAGTAACAGAGGTGGGTACTTTTGGGACTGGGACTTCCACAGGTACAGCGGGAGAGACAGAGACAAACACCTCACCCAGAGGTTAGCGAAGGATGATGTCAAGTCCACTCTACTTCATCGCGTCTTCGCAGAGTTGGACTCTACCCAGAGCTGCTGAGATGGACGTCCAGGTAGCTTGGGCATCAAGCGTTGTGACAGACGCTACACGAGTGATAACGTAACAGCCGACGTGACGGAGATGAAACAGGTACATCCCGCTGGTAGAACGTGATGCTACAGAGAGAGAGAGAGAGAGAGAGAGAGAGAGAGAGAGAGAGAGAGAGAGAGAGAGAACACAGCTTGTGATGTACACGAGTACACGCTACAGAGTACCACATGGGCGTCACGGGACCCCGCCCGTTTGTGATCAAATCACGAGTAACGAGACAACACCGGCGAGGGTGTGTATTATCGAAGCACAAGTTCGACCAGGAACTTCTCACCGGGAAGGGGTCCAGATTATCCCTGCTGCTGACTGAAGCGTCTCCTCGAAGCTGCAGGATCAGCCCCTGGAACACAACACTACGGGATATACGTCAATGACGTATGTAAATACGTCATTGACACCGACACTCCCATGGTGTCAGGTCTTCGCAAAGACCCCGAGACCTGCCCATGAAGCTAACTGTACCAATGGTATTAATAAACTGTGGGAGTTTGCTCTCTTACTACTCTATGTATACGTACAGGTAGGGATGCATGACTGTATCTATGCAGACACCATGGGGCCTCCTCAGACCACCACTGTTACTTTGCCCCACGCCTTATATTTCTGTATCTTTATACACATTACAGTTTGTTGAGTGCCTGTAATGTCCCGCCCGTGTGTGGGTTGGTAAATAAAGTGAATAAAATGAATAACTAAGACTGTTATTCCTGACGATCCTAAATTACTCTTGTTCTCTAGCTGGTACACACACGTATGCCACTTAAGCACCAACGCGCATGTGCACGGGAGCGTGTATGGCCACACTCAACCCAGCCACACCCAGGCGAGTAGATACACTCTCACTCAGGCACAGCGGCTTACACGCGGGTCTTGAAGACTGGAGGAGAGAGAGAGAGAGAGAGAGAGAGAGAGAGAGAGAGAGAGAGAGAGAGAGAGAGAGAGAGAGAGAGAGAGAGAGAGAGAGAGAGAGAGAGAGAATATATAACAGACTTGTACAGGTCCCACTCCATAAAGGAGGAAGGATAGAAATACGAAAAAAAAAAGACTACTAACAGCATTGATTGAGGACCTTTTTTTTTTTTTGTTAAAGGGTCTTAAAAAGTCAATTGAGTGGCTGTCCGCAGAGCAGGAGGGTCATGCCCCTCACAGCTGCTGGACCACCAAGATATTTACACAGGACCTGGACAAGTCCATCGAGTCTCTCACCATCACTGAGAGTCATTGAATCAACTCATCTCATTCCCCAAAGGCCCGCTGGACAGTCTTGTTCCATATCCACCCCCGTTAGCAAGTCAAGGGTGGGCCGTTTTGATAATTGTTTCTTTCCCTACGCCTCGAAACTTTGGAACTCTCTACCCTCTCATTTCTTTTCCAGTAACTATGTTCGGATACATTTCAAAACAGTTTTTTTTTTTCACTCAAAAAAGGTTTTTTTTTCACTTCCGCTAAAATCAGTAAATACTTTCCCTTGTCACTTCTTTTTCCCTTTCGTGACCTTTGTCCGTGACTAGAGCCTCCAACGTGAGAGTATAAATCACCAGCCATACATCAAACACACAAACCCTGAGACATCCAAGCAATCATCACCCACCACATGAGTCGAGGTAAGTGTTGAGCAGAATTGGAGCAGGAGCGAGTAGTGTATCCCGTGTGTGTGTGTGTGTGTGTGTGTGTGTGTGTGTGTTGGGCAAGATATTCTTCTGGGAAGCTGGTCCTTGCAGCGCCAGCTGTACCACCTAGCCTTGAGACACTTGAGGGCTCGCCGGGTAAACACGCGGGCTCAACTGTCTCACACATGTAGTCGACATCGTGTGATGGCTGACTGATGGAGAAAGAGCCTCGTCCTGCCAGGTCGCCAACCTCAGCTATTCAGCTTGAGGACAGCCTCCTACAGCTAGGCAGCCAGCTTTAAACATTCGGCTCGCAGAAAGCCCAGCCCAGACTGCCTGCTACACTATAATTTCCCGCTTAAACATACAGTAGTTTGACTGTCTTTCAGCATTAAAAAGCAAACCAAACGGTGGCTCAAACTGGCGAACAGGTTTGGGTCGAGCGAGGGTATCAACCTCAAGGACACACACTCTCATCAACCGGCCGAGAACAAGCAAACAATGAAGGAAGCTGTTCATAGCCATGGCAGGGAATACCTCCCCACATATAAGGGGTATATTGGTAATATTTACGTCTGTAGTGCAACACATGGTGTGATCATGACTACCACGAGCCTGCTACAGGTAGCGTATAGCCTCAACCACCATAGATACAGTAATACCTTCATCCACCATAGAAAAAGTAACAGGCTTCAACCACCACAGATAAAGTAATAGCTTCAACCACCGTAGATAAAGTAATAGCCTCAACCACCACAGATAAAATAACTTCATCCACCACAGATAAAGTAACAGGCTTCAACCACCACAGATAAAGTAATAACTTCAACCACCACATATAAAGTAATAGCTTCATCCACAACAGACGAGGCAATAGCTTCATCCACCACAGATGAATTAATAGCTTCATCCACCACAGATAAAGCAATAGCTTCATCCACCACAGATAAAGTAATAGCTTCAACCACGACAGATAAAGTAATGGCTTCAACCACCACAGATAAAGTAATAGCTGCATCCACCACAGATAAAGCAATAGCTTCATCCACCACAGATAAAGTAACAGCTTCAGCCACCAAAGATAAAGTAATATCTTCATTCACCACAGATAAAGAAGTAGCCTCAACCACCACAGATAAAATAATAGCTTCAACCACCACAGATAAAGTAATAGCTTCAACCACTACAGATAAAGTAGGAGCCTCAACCACCACAACGTAATAGCTTCAACCACCACAGATAAAGTAATAGCTTCAACCACCACAGATAAAGTAGGAGCCTCAACCACCACAGATAAAATAACTTCATCCACCACAGATAAAGTAACAGGCTTCAACCACCACAGATAAAATAACTTCATCCACCATAGATAAAGCAACAGGCTTCAACCACCACAGGTAAAGTAATAGCCTCAACAACCACAGATAAAATAATAGCTTCAACCACCACATGTAAAGTAATAGCCTCATCCACCACAGGTACCGAGTACAGCAGACCCCACCAAGATACACGACCCCTGACCGAGATGTGTGTGTGGAGGCGGTGGGGGAACACCTGAGTCACGTGCAAGGCTCCCGCTGTAGCCAGTACGGGAAGTTCTAAGAGTTGCCACAGAGGCCGTCGTCGAAAACTTCTACAAGACGAGGGTAGCCTTACGTGGGTCACCTGGACGTCACCAGGGGGTCGAACTAACATCCTTGAAGAGAAACGTCAAATGTGTCAAAACGGTGTAGGATTCTGGTACGGTGGAAGGTGGCGAGGCTGGGGGGAGGCCAGCAGTGGCTGTATCGTGGGGAGTGGGAGTAGGTGAGGGAGTTGGGGGGAAGAGAAGGGAGGAGGAGGAGGAGGAGGAGGGGGCAGGCTATTCTAGGAACGAGGTTGGCCTTGGGAGTGGAAATTATCTTCAGGAGCAAGTCAAGTGGTGGCGCTGGTACCAGCTGAGTCGTGGTATCATGGCTGGGTATTGTCAGATCTCTCACGCCAGGCGAGTGGCGAGGCGCAGGTAGGCCCTGGACCGGTTGGGCACGACGGCACGACCCACTGCGCGTGATGCCGTGCCCAGGTCACCATACCCAGTGGCCGTACCCACTGCCATGGAAAAAAAAGGAAAGATCGTATCTTTGTATTCAAGAGTCGTGGCGTCGTGTTTAAGTATTTTTTTCTATGTTATCTGAGACGGCACAGGCACCCGAGGAGCTAATATAGGCCATCTCATTAACGCTGTACAGTATATATATATATATATATATATATATATATATATATATATATATATATATATATATATATATATATATATATATACCCTTGTCTGAGCCAAGTACCCATCTTATCGACCAACCCCTAAGGGTGGATGAACAGCTAGGTTGACTGTGGATCGACTTCCACGGATGGAACCTAAGTGCTCGACCCAGGGCGGCCCGTGAACGCGTCACGGTCAGGGACGCTTACCGCTACACCACGAAGGTCCACAAATTAAATCGAGGCAAGATTTTCAGGTTCTGCGGACGAAACTGGTGGCTTCAAGTTACATAGATGCAGAGACCACACAGGCCCAAGGTCTAAACGAGGTGGTATGGCTTTAACACTACTTAAAAAAAGAGAAACAGTTCCCTTAAAAGCAGCAGCAGAAAAGGATAGCAAAGCAAATGCTCTCTCCCCACTCTCTAACCCCTCCGGCACACGCCAGGCAAATCACAGTTAAAAAAAATACCTTGCAGGATTAATATGCTTGAAGGAAACTTTTATAGGAAAGTCAAAAGGTAGAATGAACATGAATATGTCAAGACGTCCCATCACCAACGACATGTATCCCTGTACTTTTTGTTATAGAGGACAAAATAGTAAAGACAAATTTGAGCCACAGCCTCTCGATGTATCATGCCTATAATATTACTGATGGTGAAGAATGATAAAATAATTCTTATCTACAGTCTTAAAGAAGGTGACATGGGTTAATCAATGTTGTAATGTTACCGTGGGGTGACAAAAGATGATCAAGCTTGATTTTGAAGATATTAAGGGTACTGCTCTGAAGATTTTCTGGGAGCTTATTCTACGCATTGAAAATGGTTTCGGTAAAGAAATATTTCGTATAGTCCAGATTAACTTGGTGACCTCTTAGTTTTGATCCATTTCCTCTCGTCGGTAATGCCAGAGCTACCGTAAAGATATTTCTATATCGGTTGTTGAATCTTTCATTTTAAAACATTCTTTCAATTTGCTTAGGTAGAACAGGTTTAATCCTCACACTCTCCTAATTAGGTTTGTTAAGCAAGGAAGAAATCAATTTACTTGATTTTTGGGGGCTAAAAGATACCCTGAACTATTACCTGTATTTTCTGGTAATTTTCTGAAGGTAATAAATTTGCTTGAAAACCTATTTTTCATGCTGAATACGAATCTGTAATTAAAATGTTTTTTTGGGTCTCATTAAGGTCTGCAAATAAGTATTCAAATAACTACTCCCTAAGAAGCACTTGTGATTATTGGCTTCATATTCAATGGGTATCTGTCGGTTTCAGAAATCAGTATGAGCTATTTTCCACGATTACTAAAAAAAAAAAAAAAACCTAAACTTTTACCTGCAATTTTAGGTATCTTTTTGAGGGCAAGAGATTTGTTTGAAAACATCAGTATAAGGACTATTTTAATGCTTGATACGAATCTGAGGGTTGAAACATTGTTTGAATGTAAGGCCTATAATTAAAGCTTTTAAATGCTTACTCTCTCTGAAGATTCTGTGATTATTGGCTTCGTAAATGGGTATATGTAAGTCTTATGAAGCACTGAATTGTATTTTCCATCACTATTTGATATACATAGGGATCTTATAATACCACATTTCAATTCTAAAAGTTTTTGTTTAGCTAAAAAAAAAATACCCTGAGCTATTTATACCTGCAGTTCTTTGGTATTTTTCTGAGAGCAATAGATCTGCTTGAAAACCTTGTCATAAGTAACATTTTTCAAGCTGAACACGAATCTGGGGTTGAAATATCATTTTGCATCTCATGAAGGATTATGATCTAAATGGTTAAATCTCTATGATGTTCCTGTGACAATATTTAATGGGTATTTGTCGGCTTCAGGAAACACTATAATTCCCATAATTATTTCAAGCACAGAAGCATTTAATATGATATAAGTCAATTAAAAAAAAAGTAATTTGGGCTAAAAAAAAATATTTTTCTGAGGGTAATAGACTGCTTGAAAAACTCAGTATGAGAACTTATTTTAATGGTTAATACGAATCTGGGTTTGCAATATTGTTTAGGTGTCATTAAGGCCTGTAATTTATCATTCAAAGGGCTAGTTTCTATAAAGTTCCTGTGATCATTGGCTTCGTATTTAACAGGTATCTGTAGGCTTTATGAAGCATCATGAGGCATTTTGCATGATGACTTGAAGTATTGATGCTTTTCATTCTGATGTATTTCAATTTAATTTATTTTTTTGGGGGGGAGGGGAGCTATAAAACATCCTGAACTATTACCTGCAATTTTTGGTATGTTTCAGAAGGCAATAGATTTGCCTGAAAACCAAAGTTTAAAGACTATTTTTCATGTATGATACGAATCTGGCTTTGCAATATTGTTTGGGAGTTATCCAGGCCTGAAATTAAGTAATTTTTTTCAATGTTAGCTTGGATGGTACGGCCAAGTAAGGTCCTAATCAAGACCATCGCATTAAATTACACACACACACACACACACACACACACACACACACACACATATATATATATATATATATATATATATATATATATATATATATATATATATATATATATATATGGAAAGCTGTGTAGGTATGTATATTTGCGTGTGTGGACGTATGTATATACATGTGTATGGGGGTGGGTTGGGCCATTTCTTTCGTCTGTTTCCTTGCGCTACCTCGCAAACGCGGGAGACAGCGGTAAAAAAAAAAAAAAAAAAAAAATATATATATATATATATATATATATATATATATATATATATATATATATATTACATCATTACGATGATACCAAAAATGATCTAAGTCTGTCGCAGTTGCTCCTGTAGTGGGGATGTAGGGAAAATGGAGCAGTCATACATCCACAGTTACACTGATGGAAAAGTTTTGTCATTACTAAAATAAACTCTTCGCTTCCCACTCGTTTTCGTCATGCTTCGTTGCTTATACTCGACATAACAGGAAATCATTCATCGCACGCTATTCCTTTGAAAATAAATATAGTAATGTATACCCAATTATAATATAAAAATAGTTTAAAAATCACTGTAAATCACGAGGAAATGTGTCAGGACGTGTTTACTTGTTTGACAAAGAAAATGGGAATTTATCTTAGGGGAAACCTCGTCTTGCAATACTGAACACGCCCTTCGCTTCCCTGGCAACATTACCACATACACAATCAAGACCATGACCTTGTCGAGACTCGGGCGCGGGCGTCTCCACTAAAACCGTCTCATTACTCAGTTTCAGTTATGATCAACCACGAGAGATGATTACCAACTGTAATGTTGCCTGTCTTCAGTCGAGTAATGTAAAGGCCTTGAACTCAAGGAGTGCACATGTCCAGCAGCCACAGGACTGCTGAGGACCACTAAATCTACTTCCTTGACTCTGTTCTCATGTGATGTCTCGCACAGAACTAGATAAGAATAACACACAATTCAATGACAAAATCACAAGTTAATTCTGTCCTGGCTGTAATTTAATCTTGTTTATTTAGGAGACGGATTACTGCATTGCTAATATAAAAGGGAGCAAGTGGTGCACCATTCTCATTCCTTCCTTTTTATATATTTTTCCCTTCTACTATTCCAATTTCATTCATCATCACTGTCTTTATTGAATCTTCACCACCACCTCCATCTATCATCTATCATGAACTTAAAGAGCCGGGTATAGTAAGGGGGTAATGTTCAGCTCCACAAGCAGACGTCAGACATAGTTAACGCCTGGCCAGGAGA
This sequence comes from Panulirus ornatus, assembly GCF_036320965.1. Lineage (NCBI taxonomy): Eukaryota > Metazoa > Arthropoda > Malacostraca > Decapoda > Palinuridae > Panulirus > Panulirus ornatus. The sequence goes on from NC_092232.1 coordinate 21,206,203, forward strand.
CGTCTGGGGCTATATGTAGAAATGCATCTTCATCGTTGTGTTGGTAAAACTCTAATCAAAGGCCACATCGAACTTAAATTCGTATCATTATTGATTTTGACGCGCAACTATCATCTAGTGTGTACAAAATACGAGACCACTGGTGGAGCCTATTACTGATCTTTGTTTTTCATTGTGCGATCCTAAATAGGTATTTTTACCGTATCAGACATCCAAGTTTGGTTTGGTAGGTTAGGTTACGTTTGGTTTGGTTTATTAAGTTAGGCTAGGGTACATTTATAAGTAAAAGTTTGGGTTGTTACGTTAGGCTAGGGTACGTTTGTAAAGTTTGGTTTGTTCGGTTGATATTGTTTTTGCGATTCTTTTTTTTTTCCTTTTTTTTTGTCATTTGAGCGATTCTGACCTTCACTGCTTCTGCAAATTACTACGTTTTGCGATTCCTCGACCCACCCTAAACACTGGTTCCCACTGGGGGTCCCCCCCATTATCGTTGGGAAGGGGGGAGTGTACCTCAATAGGTATTGATTTGTTTTTAGAAATGACGGTCAGAATCGTGAAAAAAATGGGAAAAACATCATTTCAACTCCCAAAGAGGTGGATGTGAGAAACGGTAATTTTACCAACAAATACCGCGATAGTGGGGAGGGCCATGAAGAACAGGGTGTATGTGGTGGTTAATTAAAGTAAAACTGGCTAAAATTTTTGAAATCAAGTAACTAAATAAACCACATTTATTTTTCCCTCCAAGCACCCGATATTTATCTCCGTTTTTCAACGTTATAATCGAAATGTACCAACATTATTTCGTCTGATGGGTCAATCCGAATGTGTTGTTAACACGTTCGTACATTGGAATCCGATCCGACTGAAAACCGACTTGGATTTCTTCGTGTTGCATCCAGGTCTTCATAACCCTCCCCACCACAGACATAATCAGAGAATGTAATAATTCGAATCATACTTCGCCAATTTCTTAATATTCTAGACAAAGTAAACTAACTTAGCAAAGCAAAGTCAAGTACATTCTAAACCAGAATTTTACCGTTAGCTCTTCGACCCAGGATGATGCGACATACTACTGAGCGCCATTTATAACTAACACTGAATCATATAATACAATATATATCACTCGTAACAACAGAACTGAGAAGAGAGCTACTACATACGGTAATCAGATTTGCTGTGAACTCCTCGTCAAAGTCAATTTATCAATACTGGTTAACTTACAATTACCAGCGTAGAAGACAAGATTCACATCAAAAGAAGTGAATGAACGAGTGATGACTGTTGACAACGGCCACAAGTGGCGGGTGTGAGGTGTCAAAGACGTGTGGTCTGCTGAACATGGGAGCCGTCCCCCGCAGAGTTGACCTGCTGCAGGTCCAGGTCCACAGTGATCGTTGTGGTAGAAGAGGACCTGAGGCAGGATGAGGACCTAGGTTAGACAGGGACCTAGGGAAGGACAGGAACGCTGAGTAAGACCAGGATCCGGGACAAGGACCAGGGATAAGACCAGGGCCTGGGTACGACCAAGGACCATAAAGGGATAAAGAACCGGAGTAGGATCAGGACCTAGGTACGAGCAGGGCCAATGGCAAGACATGGACCCGGGGTAGGACCAGGGCTCGAGACAGGACAAAATCCCGGGGCAGTACAAAGATCAGGAATAGGGTGAGGAACCAGGATAAGACTACGACCTAGGATAGAACTAGGAACCTGGGTTGATAGGAACCGGGGCAGGACGAGGACCCGGGGTTGGACCGGACCCCCGGGGCAGGACGAGGACCCGGGGTTGGACCAGACCCCCGGGGCAGGACAAGGCACCAGTTCAAGGTAAACAGCAGCAGGATGTAGTCACGGGTAATGAGCGGGTCAGGATGGGTGTGTCAAAATGATTCACTAAAACAAACTTTTCCACCAAGACATCGACGAACAACCCGCTTGTGATGCACCAAAACACAGACGAACAACCCGATTGTGATGCACCAAAACACCGACGAACAACCCACTTGTGAGACACCAAAACACCGACGAACAACCCGATTGTGATGCACCAAAACACCGACGAACAACCCGATTGTGATACACCAAGACACATCGAAATATGCAGCATAAAACTACTGTGAAGATTAAAACATCCTAGTCCCTTCAACCCCCTGAAATGAGTTACCAGGACTAACAAGGAAACAATGTATACAAGGCAAACGATATAACAGGTAAAACGACGATGAAGCAACCGTTCACAACCAATCACACAAAGCGGAGGTCTATGGTGTTTTAGCCTACGTTTCCGGAACATCTGCTGACGACCACCCTTGTCAGCCCCCCCAGGATACAGCCTTGGTCTCATTTACAAGGGCGGCAGCATTATCTTACCTGGCTTAACTTTACCTGAGCCAAACAGAAACCTCAAGTCAGTGAAGTGCCACTACAGAGTCGAGTACAACTTAGGAATGATCAGTACGATGGCAACCAACCATATGATATAGAAAACTGTGACTTCGAGATGGATCCCCTCCCATACTTCTCCCATACACACACACACATGGAGACGGACCTCTTACCACATCTCTTCCACACACACACACACACACACACACACACACACACACACACATGGAGATGGACCCCTTACCACATCTCTTCCACACACACACACACACACACACACACACACACACACACACACACACACATGGAGATGGACCCCTTCCCATACTTCTCCCACACACACACACACATGGAGATGGACCCCTTACCACATCTCTTCCACACACACATGGAGATGGACCCCTTCCCACACCTATTTCCCTCCACACACATGGAGATGGACCCCTTCTCACAACTCTCCCACGCACACTCATGGATATGGACCCCTTCCAACACCCCCCCCCCCCCACACACACACATAGAGATGAAGTTCTTCTCACATCTTCCCCCCCCCCCCCCATACACACACACACACGAGAGAAATATAAAACGATGGGAAGTGTGTGCTCATACTAGGTAAAAAAAAAAAAAAAAAACGATCAAACCCATCCCCGCTTGGAGACTTTGGCATCCATACTGTGTGATGAAGAGTTCCAGCAGCAACCTAGCTGCACCACTATGTGGTTCAGGTGACTACAGTCTGAGCTGAACCCTTATAGCAGGTCGGTAGGATCCTTGAGCACAGCGAGACGAGCCACGAGCACGACGGTGCCATCCACGAACACAACGGCACGAGCCTAATCACGATAGTACCATCCTTGAACACGATGGAACGACCCTTGAACACGATGGAACAACCCTTGAACACGATGGGACGACCCTTGAGCACGATGGTACGACCCTTGAGCAGGATGGGACGACCCTAGAAGCACGATGGTACCATCCATGAGCATGATGGTACCATCCTTGAGCACGACGGTACGACCTTTGAGCACGATGGTACCAACATTGAGCACGATGGTACCATCCTTGAGCACGATGGTACGACCCTTGAGCACGATGGTACGACCTTTGAGCACGATGGGACGACACTTGAGCACTATGGTACCATCCTTGAGCACGACGGTACGACCTCTGAGCACGACGGTACGAGCACTGAGCACGACGGTATGACCCCTGATCACGACGGTACGACCCCTGATCACGACAGTACGACCCTCAAGTAAGATGGCCTGGTTTCTGACCTGACGCTAAAGGCGAAGTCACAGTAAAAAGTGGCTGCAATCTTCGCGTGTAAGACCCACGCACACACACACACACACTAACCATAAGCCGACCCCGACCCCGGTCAGTTGGGGGCCAAACACGCCTGGGTTCGCACATTCTGGTGGAGGCAGCTAGTCCTCAGGCCATTTCATCCTCCCCTCGGGGACGGTCGACAAATGGGTACCTGGATTAGTCTGGTGTGTGTGTGTGTGTGTGTGTGTGTGTGTGTGTGTGTGTGTGTGTGTGTGTGTGTGCGTGCGTTAAGAGATGGGGGCCTTATCAGTGTAAAACACCTTCCCCTGACAATACAACAGGTATTCACACATACACACAGGCCTCAAGCCACACACACACACACACACACTAACTGTGCCTGACTTCCCTACTTAATTCATCCATTCATCCCCACCATTTAGCCTCAGCTTCCCTCCTCCCTCCGTCACCCACACACACCGCACGGCCGCCCTCCTCTGTCTTGGGCTCTGCTCACACGGGGGGCGTAACAGATCAACATGTATCTGATAAGACCACGAAGGTCATCGAACCGGGCTCTCAAGACACCGCCATTCCGCGTACCACCTGTACAGGCAACATCTGCGGGGCAATCTACCCGCCCGACCGCTCCACACACACACACAGGTGTTCCAATCGCCTGCCATTCACTCCTCATGTCTCCTCCCTCGGGCGTGCTCTACGTGTCTGGAAGCTCCTCCGCTACAAGTGCTTCTTCAGCCCCGTGCCTGCAAGCAAGCAAGCTCGAGCGATCTCCTCGCTTCGGTGCCCAGAACAAATGCGACCTGTTCCCGTAGCTACTGATCGCGTTGCTCCTGATACAGGTGTGTGTGTGTGTGTGAGAGAGAGAGAGAGAGAGAGAGAGAGAGAGAGAGAGAGAGAGAGAGAGAGAGAGAGAGAGAGAGAGAGAGAGAGAGAGAGAGAGAGAGAGTCTGTCTATCTGTGGCTGGGTCTGTCCGAGATACGCACCAACATACCAGGGACGTCATTTACCTCCCCGTCTCGAACAATAACCGCTGGTTCACAAGAGACCCACGTGTTCAGCGGTCTTGGTCTGTGTTCTGGAAATGTTTGTACGTGATTAATGTCCTCGTCGGTCCGTCCGTCCCTGCGTGTGTGATCCTCCGTCATGTTCCGACCCCGGAGGACCAAAAGTTACCAGGTAACATTTCTGGAGGGCGAGCCTCCTGCTGCACCCACCCAACCGGTTCACCAAACACCACACATTTGGCCGGGCCTCCTGCCCACCCCGCCCAGGTTCGAGGATTCCTCGGGGATATCATTTATGTACAATGGGTTTTCACATAGTCTGATACTCATGATTTTTATGTTAGATTTTCCACTACCTGGCTGACAACTGACGGTACAACGACTGAGTTAATGATGATCGTTCTGGTTAGAACTGGCAATCTGATGTGTAGCCTGAACGACACAGCAAATGACGTGAAGCCTAGACCCCCTTTTTTTTCGTCTCTTTATCAATGGGAGGAGCTGAAAACCACTGACACGTCTCTCTTTCTCTGTCTCATCCATATGGAACAGTTGGTAGGCCTGGTGAAGCCTGCCACTGGACGTAGTCCACTGGCAAACTACAGCTGAATATATACGCCTCAGACGATTCACCAACATCGCCGCTCTTTCCTGGCTTAAAACAATATATAGATTTGAATCTTATCTGGTTCAGGAGGAGGGTCGGGATATGTCGACCCAAGACACGATGATGCACCGTCTCACACAATGGAACTTGGTGTGGAGACGAAGCGTCGCCTGTGAGGAGGACGCTAATGATCGGGTAATGCTAACCGCTGTGGTCGCAAGCACGGGGCCACACACACACACACACACACAGACACACACACACACACACACACAGACACACACACACACACACACACCTTAGTCGGTGGGCTTCGGTAGCGTAGCTGTCTCTCGCGTGCACGACCCCCGCGGGGATGCACGGGCCCCTTCCCCGACAGAGAGACATGATAGCACGTGCTGATCCACGTCGTCCACCTGCGGCAGGAACGTTAAGTGGCACGTACGTCCTACAGCAGAAGGTGCCGCGTCACCTTCCCTACAAAAGGAGGGCGTCGTCCCGCGTGGCGAGCGTTGCCTACGTGAGGTCTTGGCCGTAGCCAAACTGGTGGGTCAGGTTGTTATATCACTACCGCGGGAACCGTCTGTATATTTAGACCAGTCCCCGAGGCTGGAGCCCGCGAAAACCCCTTTCAACTCTCCGTCGCTGAGCTTTTTGTCGCTGAACGTAAAAGGAAATTGGACTTGAATTCCTCGAGTCTTTGTGATGTACCAGAATCTTTCATTATTTTCGGTTAAGTTTATGTGAGAAATGTAACGCAGAATTTTGCTATATTTAAGAAATCGTTCATCATATTCCTGTTTTCTTCGTACCAGGAGGAACTGCATTCTTCTGGTGCATCATCAACACCGCCACCTCCGCCATCCACCAGCACCGCTTTCCACAGCACTGATACCCACTCTCTGGTGCCCCGCCTACCTCCCTGGTACTGTCATTCACCCATGGGTTAAAGCTCCACCCTTGATGACTAAGGCGAACCACGGTAACCCATATACAGTACACACTGCACGGCTCCGAACTGTGGTGTCAGCTGATGTTTGCCTCCCAGTCTCACCCACGTCCGCCTTCCTCAGTCCTGTACACTCTACTCTCTCTCTCTCTCTTTCTCATGGAGTTTAGAGAAGAGAGAGAGAGAGAGAGAGAGAGAGAGAGAGAGAGAGAGAGAGAGAGAGAGAGAGAGAGAGAGAGAGAGAGAGAGAGAGAGGAGAGGGAGTACTTTGCAGGTGGTTACACAAATCATACATCCTGATGCACCCGACACAACTTCAGGTTCACTTAACAGGTTTATCCATTGGTCTCTTACCATAAGCCTCACCACCATATCACTCCCTCATCCCCAGTCCATTCCTACGTAGCCCTGCACACGCCTATATGTCCTTACATACCTTCACTGCCTCCATTCCGTCCCCTTGGTAAACGACCGTATCTGTGTCCCATGCAAGTACATCTAAGCATCTCCAGTCTACCCAACTCGGTTTTATATCTCCTGAACTAACGCGTTAGATCTTGGTCGGGCCCATACTTTACATTCTGCAACACATCACCATCAACCCATTAACTCGCCAAGTCCAAGATATACAGCTACTGCTTCGCCCTGACACGTCTCAAGTTTTACAAAATGTAAGAAGACATCAGCGGCTGCCCTCCGGTACCTGATCGTTACGTACATCATGAGGGAGTGGCTAGGTTCCTCCCTATCATTTCACGACGCAGGATGAATGGCTGTCTGTACCTGTGTAAACCCTACGGAAGAGATGCTCCACGTTTGCCTAGCTTCATCCAGGACGGAGGTTCGGCCGGCCGCCTTCACCCTCAATCGTTTATACATAATTCGTTACTCGCAGCTTCTCTTCCATCATCCATATTTCATACTGAGGCCATTATATCCCCCTTACAACATGTATTATGTTTCCCATCTCATTTGTACTGGGTGCAGACGTCCCCGTGTGGACCTTGTCTATTCTACTATACTTTCTGCAGCCTCGAGCAGAAATCCCTCATCTTCGAAGTTGTCTGTGTCCCCCTGTGCCCTGAACACACTGTGTCCCCCTGTGCCCTGAACACACTGTGTCCCCCTGTGCCCTGAGCATACTGTGTCCCTCTGTGGCCTGAGCACACTGTGTCCCTCTGTGCCCTGAGCACACTGTGTCCCTCTGTGCCCTGAGCACATTGTGTCCCCCTGTGCTATGAGCACACTGTGTCTCACTGTGCCATGAGCACATTGTGTCCCCCTGTGCTATGAGCACACTGTGTCTCACTGTGCCATGAACACACTTTGTCTAAATGTGACCTGAGCACACTATGTCCTATAAGTGGTTACCTATGCAGGTAAACTGCTAACTTATCATTTAGTTAAGCTATGTGTTGTGTTAACTACAGTGTCACTGTAACTATTCATAATTCAATGTTCAGTTAAGTACAAAATGTATGAAACGTGCTATTTACTCCGTAAACATCCCTGTATATCTACCAGACTGTCTATCCTACACGTACTTCACTCATGTCCTTATCCCAGGTGTAGAAGTATCCTGCCCTCACCTTGATCTTAAGGTCTCGTATGATTAGTTAACCAGTAACCATCACGACCTCCCAGTTGTGTAATATCTGTAATACCTCAAGTATGTATTTTCAGCTGAATGGCTGCCTCAATCCAATGAACTGTTACATATCTATTCATCTATGCATTCCCATCTCCCTTGTAACACAAGCTACCCAAGTGTATCCCTGAACTTGTCTCACATTCACGTCATTTTCACGTAAACTCCTTATCAATATATCATGACCTTTCATCTCGACCCCTCCTCCTCTTTCACTCTTACCTCTGTATAAGGCGTCTGATGGTCTCTGTCCAGGATATGATGGCTCAGCAACCCACATCCTTCGTGATTTTAACATCTAACATTTTCTCCAACCTTCCATGTACAATAACCGATAAAAATAGAATGAATAAATTTTGAAATTAACCTCTTCTACACAGGAAAAATAAAATGATAAACAACATATACACAGTAAAAGTGATTTAGGTAAACAGAACCACTCAGTAAAATGATAAGCCACATCCACCCAGTAAAGATAGAATAATAAACATCCACCCAGTAAAGATAAAATAATAAACCACATCCACACAGTAAAGATAGATAATAAAGCACATCCACCAAGTAAAGATAAATAATAAACATCCACCCAGTAAAGATAAAATAATAAACCACACCCAGCTAATAAAGCTAAAATAATAAACCACAACTAACCAGTAAAGATGAAATAATAAGCCACATCCATCCAGTAAAGATAAAATAATAAACCACGTTCACAAAGTAAAGATAAAATAATAAACCACATCCACCCAGTAACGATAAAATAATTTACCACATCCACCCAGTAGATAGAATAATAAACCACAACCATCCAGTAAAGATGAAATAATAAGCCACATCCATCCAGTAAAGATAAAATAACAAACCACATCCACCGAGTAAAGATAAGATAATAAACCACAACCACCCAGTAAAGATAAATGATAAAACACATCCACCCAGTAAAGATAAATGATAAACCACATCCACCCAGTAAAGATAAATAATAAACCACATTCACCCAGTAAAGATGGAATAATAAACCACATCCACCCAGTAAAGATGGAATGATAAACCACATCCACCCAGCAAAGATAAAACAATAAACCACATCCACCCAGTAAAGATAAATGATAAACCACATCCACCCAGCAAAGATAAAATGATAAACCACACACACCCAGTATAGTTGCCTCATCTCACGTCTTATGCCTTACTGTGTCATGTCTCACGATCGCTGCATCTTGCAGGAAGATTTCCACACCACACGTCCTGCGGGAGGTCTTCCCAGTGTCTTCCGAGGACATGACGGTGGGTGAAGGGGTAACACAGACGCTGCCCCACCCACACCCCCTACCTGACATTTAATTGTTCCCCGTTACCGTGTTCTAAGTCACCTGTACTGGTCTGGAGCAAGGGTTCGCTGAATTTGTATGTCAGGGTTGGCCCTCTGCCTGGGTTAGGACTAAGGCTTGCTGTATTGTCAGGGTTAGGGCCAGGGCTTGCTGTGTGCAGGTTAGGACCAGGGCCTTGATACAGTGTAGGTGAAGGGTAAGGCCTGCTGTATGCCAGGGTCAGGACTAAGGCTTGCTGTATGCCAGGGTCAGGACCAACGCATGGTGTATGCCAGGGTCAGGACCAAGACTTGCTGTATGCCAGGGTCAGGACCAAGGCTTCCTGTATGCCAGGGTCAGGATCAAGACTTCCTGTATGCCAGGGTCAGGACCAACGCTTGCTGTATGCCAGGGTCAGGACCAAGACTTCCTGTATGCCAGGGTCAGGACCAAGGCTTCCTGTATGCCAGGGTCAGGATCAAGACTTCCTGTATGCCAGGGTCAGGACCAAGGCTTGCTGTATGCCAGGGTCAGGACCAAGACTTGCTGTATGCCAGGGTCAGGATCAAGACTTGCTGTATGCCAGGGTCAGGATCAAGACTTCCTGTATGCCAGGGTCAGGATCAAGACTTCCTGTATACCAGGGTCAGGACCAAGACTTGCTGTATGCCAGGGTCAGGACCAAGACTTGCTGTATGCCAGGGTCAGGACCAAGACTTCCTGTATGCCAGGGTCAGGATCAAGACTTCCTGTATGCCAGGGTCAGGACCAAGACTTGCTGTATGCCAGGGTCAGGACCAAGACTTACTGTATACCAGGGTCAGGACCAAGGCTTGCTGTCTTTCCCACGTGTATCATATGATGCAGTTCTCGTACCAACGACTTTAACAAGGACATCTTTACATGTCTTACCAGGTTCCCGTGACGCGAATGCTTCACTTGAACAGTGGCGAGGCAGTACGTGACTTCCCCACGTTTTCTAACCCCCTCACTCGGTTCCATCCACCTTGTATGATGAGGTTTTTGAAGTAGTTCTTCTCTGTCTCCCTCCTGTTGCCTCTCAAGACAGTGAGTGTTCGTCCTTTTCCGACAGTCGTAACACTAATGTCACCTTCCGACGGTCGTAACACTAACGTCGCTTTCCGACGGTCGTGACACTAAACGTCGCTTTCCGACGGTCGTAACACTAACGTCACTTTCCGACAGTCGTAACACTAACGTAACTTTCCGACGGTCGTAACACTAACGTCACTTTCCGACGGTCGTAACACTAACGTCACTTTCCGACGATCGTAACGCTAACGTCACTTTTCGACAGCCGTAACACTTACATCAAACACTTAAGTTATAAGTTCTTGATTCGAATCGATTCTGCATTCCCGTGTGGTTTGTGTGGAAAGATTCGGGTGTATGGTTACTGACACGGGTCAGGTGTGTGTTCTCGGGCGTGTGGTTACTGACACGGGTCAGGTGTGTGTTCTCGGGCGTGTGGTTACTGACACGGGTCAGGTGTGTGGTTACTGGCACGGGTCAGTTGTGTGTTCTCTGGTGTGTGGTTACTGACACGGGTCAGGTGTGTGTTCTCGGGTGTCTGGTTACCGGCATGGGTCAGGTGTGTGGTTACTGGCACGAGTCAGGTGTGTGTTCTCGGGTGCTATTACTGTCATAGGTCGGCCCGTGTGTCACTGTGTGTGTTCTAGGCTCTTCCAGGCGGATGTGTGTGTGTGTGTGTGTGTGTGTGTGTGTGTGTGTGTGTGTGTGTGTGTGTGTGTATAACGAGTTTCAAAACAGCTTCCCCTCCACAGTAAGAGGGCAGTCTCCGTTGTCTAATGTGGGTAGGACGTGTGGTTCTGACCGGTTTTCATCATGGAATATGAACTAGTGAATATTTCCCGTTGAGAATACCCTGCGTGGGCGGCGCGTCCAACGTCATCTTTTAACAATATACTGAAGGATAGATTTCCCTCGGTCCAACACTACAAGGACCACTGTACGTACCAGTTACAGCCTAACTTGACCAGGGAAAGTCCCCGTGAGTGAACGGTGACAACGGTGACTGACACACACACACACACACACACACACACTCACAGTCATTCAATGAGGACCCCAACCGCTGACGGCCCTGGGCTATCCCATATCCTGTGCTCGAGATATGAATTATCAAGGGAACATATCCAACACACCTCCCACTCTCACCCTTCAGCAAGTCCTGGATCACAAACCTTTAAGATTAAATTCCGTTTCTCCACTTAACCCTCTCGTCCAATCCCCTTCTTTTGCCTCTCTAACCACCCAGTAAAACGAAAGGGCCACTCGAGGTTTCCACCCTAGTCCACAAACACTCTGGTCACCCTCACTATGTCCAAGAACCTCAACACTGCGAATGCTCAATCAATACTCTCTTCACAACAAAAAAAAATGCGTGTTACACTTCTTAACTTTATCAGAATTTTCTTTGCATTACATTCGTCTTAATTCCACCTGGCCCACCAACCTAACCTAACCTAGTTGAGACACATTAGCCTATCCTAGCGTATCCTCCAGCTCACGTATGATGGAAGAAGATTCAAGCTCAACACGAAGTGAATGACACCACTAACTTACCCGTGGACGTGAATGTAAACAACAGGAGCTTGCCACTCGCCTCAATACAGTGTTTCTCCATATCACGTGACGGTGGACAACTCAAAAGTGATCACCTTCAGTTCAAAAGCTCGAAATGTTTATCCTACTTGAGGGTAAGACGCTGAAACCATACTTAAGCACCTGTCAACAAGATGCTGAGGCGAGAGGCGACAACCGTAGTGTTGGCTGGTGTCGTGTGTGGGCGGTATGTGTCGCGGAAATGTGCATAAAACATGCATTAAAGCGTCACTGACTCACCTCACGATCCACTCGCCAGGGTGCACAACACTGCCGTATCTCCACACAAACACACACACACCCGAACGGACGGAGGGACGGCGCTGCTATAAGTAGTAGGAACGGACATTGTTATAACCGGTGCAGGGTGCAGGCGCTTCCGTGGGACAACACCGCTACGTCATTTACTCTAACAATACGAGACTGGCGTTAAACTTTTCCATTCTTTCCTATATCTTCCAAGCCCTTCCCTTAAATGCCGCAGGCCACGACTTGCTAAACACCAGACAACTAGTACTACATCAACTTCTAACCAAACAAATGACAAGATGTCGTTACGCAACAGTTTTCACATTCGACAGACATTTGTAGACTATGATGTGCCAATGGAATGCAACTAGTTACAAGGGAGAGGGACAACTAACCGTAACTCACCAGTTTTCCTGATTCAGCGAGCGCGAGTCAAAAGGTCACACTCACAACAGATAACTTTCATCAAATCTTAATAATCATGTCCTGGTAAATACGTGCATGACCTTTATCAGAAAAAAGCTATAAAACACAGTGATTAAAATGACAACATACACATTAAAAGCGATTCCTTAAGTATGTAAAAAATTTCTCCATAATAAAATGGGTAAAAATTTATCAGACTACATGGCAACTCAAGATTCCGCCTCAACGGAAAGCCCACAACGGAAAAAACCTATCTCGTCTTTTTTCAAAACTTTACGTTTCCTGGGAATTCTTCGCTGCTTTTATTTGTATAGTATGTAATTTCTATTGTACCTACAGTGTATGTATTATTTCGGCGCTTATGCTTATCTACTGAGGACAAATGTGTTATTACTAACAAGATACCTGCAGAGGCGAAGCGGGCGACTGTGTTGAGGGTGTATGGTGGAAGCGCTCACTAGGACCACCAGACACATTAGGAGGACACGCCTCTTTCCTGTAACTAACGTTCCACGACGATGACAAACACACACACACACACACACACACACACACACCAAGAAGGAAAACGTATTGTCTGAAGATTTAATAATAGATCTGCCGTATACGTCCTGACAGAGGGGTGTCGTGCACAATGACAACCTATCTATTCTTTTTGTAGCTCACACACACACACACACACACACACACACATATATATATATATATATATATATATATATATATATATATATATATATATATATATATATATATACATATATATGTTGGGGTGGAGAGAGTGGTGAGAGTAGGTGAGCTTGGAAAGGAGACTTGTGTGAGGAAGTACCAGGAGAGATTGAGTGCAGAATGGAAAAAGGTGAGAGCAAATAACGTCAGGGGAGTGGGGGAGGAATAGGATGTATTTAGGAAAGCAGTGATGGCTTGTGCAAAAGATGCCTGTGGCATGAGAAAGGTGGGAGGTGGGCAGATTAGAAAGGGTTGTGAGTGGTGGGATGAAGAAGTAAGAGTGTAAGTGAAAGAGAAGAGAGAGGCTTTTGAACGATTCTGGAAGGAAAATAGTGCAAATGACAAGAAGATGTATAAAAGAAAGAGGCAAGAGGTCAAGAGAAAGGTGCAAGAGGTGAAAAAGAGGGCAAATGAGAGCTAGGGTGAGAGAGTATCATTAAATTTAAGGGAAAATAAAAAGATGTTTTGGAAGGAGGTAAATAAAGTGCGTAAGACAAGAGAACAAATGGGAACATCGGTGAAGGGGATGTGTGATCATAATCTTCCTCGATATTCGCGTGTGACCATAATCTTCCTCGATTTTCGCGTGTGACCATAATCTTCCTCGATATTCGCGTGACCATAATCTTCCTCGATATTCGCGTGACCATAATCTTCCTCGATATTCTCGCGTGACCATAATCTTCCTCGATATTCGCGTGTGACCAGAATCTTCCTCGATGTTCTTGGAGCACGTCGACCCCGCTCTGCCTCACATACAAGTACACCGTACACAACACGGACGTACGGGAGGAATGTACATCAGGTCGACATACGGGTACACTGGACCATCGCAGAGAGAGAGAGAGAGAGAGAGAGAGAGAGAGAGAGAGAGAGAGAGAGAGAGAGAGAGAGAGAGAGAGAGAGAGAATCACGTAATATTCGCCCCACACGTGCGTGGTAGGACGTGAGAGACACGTGGGGGGGTCAGCAGCGGGTGCACGTCATGTGTGAAACACAACATCCAGGCAAGGCGGACCATTATCTGCTGACCTGTTTGATCTTACTGTGTTATCCCTGTATCGCGTCCTGCTCTAGGGTCACATTCTAAATCTTGCTCAATGTTCACGTTCAGAATCTTGCTCTTCGTCCTTCTTCTAAACCTTCCTGTACGTTCCACGCTCAAAATCTTGCTCTAAGTCCCTGCTCTAAGTCTTGTCCTGGGACATTACCCTGTCTTCCTCTAAGCACCTGCTCTAAATCTTACACGTACTTCCTCGTCTCACAAGGCCTCTCTTACCCAGTATCACAACTTCATCATGATAATGCTTACAACTTAACCTTTTGGCCTAAACCTGGTCACCCAGCCAACATCAAGGAGGCTGAGTATGATGTCATCAAGGAGGAAGAAAATGACGTTGTCAGGAGGGAAGTGAAAGGTGTCATTAAGAAGGAATTAGATTCATGTCATCAACCTTGAAGAGAATGCAGTCATCAATGAGTCAGAGAATGAAGTCATTTAGCTGTGATCAAGGATACTGTTATGGATGTCAGCTGTCATGTCAGGAGACATATTCTCCCTTGAGACATCCTCAGACCCATGACCCATGGGCAGACCAGGTGACCCCACGTAGACCGGAGTCGTACCGCCTGGTTTGGTCCAGCACAGTACCTGGCTGCCAGGACCCCCTCACCACACCACCCTCCCCGATGTGTCCTTTCCCCCGCAACACCTCAAACACGACTCTCCCTCCCCTGCACTCTATCATGTGTCGCTGAAGCTGCACTTCTGACGTGGTTGCTTAGTCTCATTCTATGACTTAGGACAACCACGATATGGTGTCCTCCTCCAGCATGACCTCAGCTTGGCACATGACCGACCCACCACTAGCCTGAACCATGGCCAAAGTAGCCCCTAGCCTGACACATGACTAGCCCACCCCTAGCCTGACCCATGACCAGGCTAACCCCAGTCTGATACGTGATCAGCCCAGACCATAACTTCCCCCGAGACCGACAGAACCCCTAGGATGAACAGCGTCTCTGGTCTGTGTAACAGGGACCAGATCTGACCTTCCCCAGCAGCCTGGGGCCTGAACCTAGATCCCTCTCGCCCCGTGTGCATAACAGACGTCTTTTGTTTTTTTCATTTACCTCTAAGCAGATGATCGTGACATCAAAGAGCACATAGTACCATGGCATGCACGTCCCTGATACCAACACGAGCGTATCGCTTGACACAGACCAAGGAAACACCTCACACCTTGCTCACACACACGTTCTGGTGGACTGACACTGACACGTTGTGACGCAACTTTCCTCATCTCTCGTAACCCCATCATGGCGTCACTTATCTCATGAGGCTGACAGAAGCATCTGTGTTTATCTGATGGGGGTGATAACGCTATCTTGGTCCTGGCGAGTGTCGTCGGGAATCATCTCTGCAGAGGGATGAGGGTTTCCGCATCGCAACGCCACCACACTTTCTCTGTATTCATGCCAGGGACAGCCCCTCCCTCCCCATGCAGTGTGTTCTTCTCCTCACCCCTGACATTTATAAGTTCTTAACCCCTGGAGTAAGACGGCACCATTCCTTGAATATGACGGTACTGCTCTTGAACACGACGGTACTGCTCTTGAACACGACAGTACTGCTCTTGAACACGACGGTACTGCTCTTGGGTATGATGGCGTGGCCTTTAACCTAACCCTTTATACGATCGGGTCAAAGAGCCATGGATATCATAGCTGACGGTCGAATCGTCGAGCAGGGACAACTGTCGCGTCCAAAGAATCATACCGTCGTTTTCAGGGACCTCATGTATTTCAGCATCTTCCTCCTCGAGCAGGTGCCTCCGTGCACCTACCGCCACAAGCTGCCTGCAACCTTCTCATACAAACACAATAACAATTACGCCACACCAAACATGCGCCTCTGGTCACGGACAACGTCCGCCCTCAGCAAGGACAGCCGGCCCACAATATGACGTAAACTTTCAGTTTTGCGAAACGTCGGCTGTCCGGCAAGAAAGACGTTCCTGCCGAGCCGACGTGCTCGAGGCCCTATCACAGAAGATCCAGGGATAACTAGTGTGTGTGTGTGTGCGTGCGTGTGTGTGTGTGTGTGTGTGTGTGTGTGTGTGTGTGTGTGTGTGTGTGTGTGTGTGTGTGTTCCAGGTAATGTCTAGATGTCTCAACTGTTGCCTCTACGAGAGAAGTAGAACACAACATGTTGAAGGCCTTCTGACGTGGGCTTCCTAGAAGGCTTCCTGGAACATCCGCTGGGCGGGGAAGGGCACGTACCCTGACGGCTGAGGACTGACGGTCAGGAGTAGATTCGCAGGTGGTCGTGGTCTCCTGGCGCCAGGCTCGATGTCAGAGGTGGTGGGTGAGGTTCTAACAAGTCCCTCACTGATCCTCTAGACTTTCGCGTCTTCAACGTGATGACAGTGGAGGGAATCCACCTTACAAGACCATAATGAATAATAGGTGGCAAGAAAAAAAACACCTAAAACTACTGCTTCCGAGAAGATATATAAATATCTAAATGATAGAAGAAGAAAGAGATGAGTAACTATATAAGTACGTTATCTGCAGTCACACCCGTCGTAAATAGGTCATGACATTCTTAAGTCACGATGTCAAACAACTGATAGTGGTGATAAGGAGATGATAAGATTAATTCCCGTTGGTGACCGGCTTGTACAGAGTCTCCAGTCTCCACCCTGGAGTGTAACACCACACGCTAAGATTAAACCAAGTGTGTGACTGACTGAGAGACATTCCTACTCGCCTTACACACACACACACACACACCAGGGGTGTGGCGGGACTGAGTTTTTCGTCAGTAATGTGTGTCTCGTCATCTTCCTCCCCCTCACATCCAGCTGACATATTGCACTATGTAAATAGGACGACCAGAGAGCGACGCCACCCGCTGAAGGTCACATCAAAGGTCAGGTCGTGCATCATTGTTACTCACGAGGAGGGTCACACGTTCACCATGCCAAGAGAAGTGATACATGACAGGATTGTCGAGGATAATGCCATGCCACATGATGTGACCAGCACCTCGGGGGGTCACAGGTCGTCATGGAGGATAACTGGCATCCCTGACCCCGGGTCGTCTTACGAGTCATGCGTATGCGCAACACCGTCGACAACAGCATCCTGAACTGGAGGACCACACCTCAACAACGTCGCCATCAGCCATAGTCAGGCACGTCACCCCCCTTCGCCTCAAACCCTCCCCGATCTCATGCTGTCCCAGAAGCCTCCCACACTCCCACGGGGATGGCCAGTCCACCGAGCTTCCCCAGTGTCTGAACTACGAGGAATACGTAAGTCAGCACCATTCTAACACCAAATGTTCCAGCTATCGTCGCTACATTCACCGTATACACTCAAGAGCACTCGGACCTCTTCCACCTGCACTCAGGAACGCCCACACAACTTTCATCTTCCCTCAGCTCACCCTTGCTTGCCGCATCCGGTCTTCCTCAAGGGGAGCAACTAGAAAAAGGTACAGAGAGGGGCATGCAAGATTAGCCTTGGTCCCTTTTACACTAGCACTCAAGAGGCGCTCAACGCACTGTAATCCTTCCGAATTCTATCACCTGGACTTCATTCAACAGTTAGGGATAAACATTTGCACCAGCCGCGCCACCATTACCTTTATACCACCTGTTATCCCTCGCCCTCGGGTTGCAGTTCAAGCCCGCAGAAGTTCCCACAGACCACAACAGCAACTGCACCATCAGTGCACATCATCTACACTTTGTAGACTATACAGCACATCAACCTCCATCCCAGTATTTCCATAAGGACTGTCTGTCCAATAAATTGGGCCCCTTTTCACAGCTTCTGCTGTTTAGTACTGCATTTATTTGCTCTCTTAATCACATCCCTTAGTAGTGCTACTGCTAGGAGTAGTATAAGTAAAATATTTATCAGTATTATCATCATCATTAATAATAATAATAATAATAATAATAATAATAATAATAATAATAATAATAATAATAATAATGATGATAATAATAATAACAATAATGTTAATGATAACAATAATAATAATCATCATCATCATCATTAGGCAGGCAGAAAGACAGACAGAAAAATTAAGACAAACAAATCGGTAGAAATAAAAACGGAAGTCTTAAGAAAATATACCTTTGAGATAAATCAGATTCTTGCTTGTCACTTTCGTCTCTGACCAAAGCCATAAAACTCTTCCTCCTTGGAAGAATGCCTCGGTGCAGCCTATCGCCCCAGAGCTCTCAATCCGAATACCGCCAATCGTTCAAACTCATCATTACTCTCACTTTATCAAACACTTAGAATTCCACTCAGTGGTTTCTGGTCACGAACACGGTTCACGCAACGCGCGGTCTACTGGAGAGGTTCACGCAACGCGCGGTCTACTGGAGAGGTTCACGCAACGCGCGGTCTACTGGAGAGGTTCACGCAACGCACGGTCTACTGGAGAGGTTCACGCAACGCACGGTCTGCTGGTGAGGTTCACGCAACGCGCGGTCTACTGGAGAGGTTCACGCAAAGCGCGGTCTACTGGAGAGGTTCACGCAACGAGCGGTCTACTGGAGAGGTTCACGCAACGCACGGTCTGCTAGTGAGGTCCACGCAACGCATGGTCTGCTGGTGGCCTCTCCCTTGTGCTAAGTTTAACCTCTGGTCTTCGTTTCCTCCACTATACCTTTGCAAACCCTGTATATAATCAGAATATAATCTACCCCCCAAAAGAGAAGGGAGGTTGTATTGGTGCCGTAAACAGTTTTCATTGGCGCTGTTACTGCATATCTAGAGAGGGGGGGGGGGTCTTATTTATCCCATTCATACTTGAGGCAGCTCTTCCTCCACTTCTGCATTAGCCAGAGTGGAGTCAGAAGTCTATTATGTCGTTTATTATCCAAACATCACGTCTCTCTAACCATCACTTTCTGTCCACCGTGATGGTGTTGGATTCTCTCTGATCTGCAGGTAATATTCTGGCCACTGCTTTAGTCAAGTGTCTGCGTTTGTCCCTACCACAGGGGCTCGGACTAGTGGCACGCATCTGTCTGCTGCTTCCTGCAGTTTCTGTGTAACGACCAGCCACATGAGGAGTGACCGTTATGATTCTTCATTCTTTCCTAGAACAGCGAAGGCATGAATTCTCTTCCTTCTTTTGTCTGTCATTCTTCCTATAATCTTTCTACGTTTAAGAATCAGGCCCGCAAACATCTGAGAAACTTAAAATTCATACAATTCTATTTCTCACAATCTATTTTCTTTTACCCCCAAAAAACATGATTGTGGTTCCGCCCATCCCACGTCGGTCAATGAAAAAAAGTAGATATACCAAGATCCCCCAAACAGCTTTCCCCTCTCGTTCCACACCCCAACCACACACACACACACACACACACACACACACACACACACCACAACACAGCGGAGGAAACTTGGTTAGGGTTACATTCTCCATCTCACATGACGACAGGTTTTTGTTCACAGATATGACTGCTTCAGACCGTGGCGGCGTAGTACAGCCCAGGAAATTTTCGTCGCAAGGTCTCTGTCGTACTGATCAGCCTGACGTTATAACGAAGTGGATGAAGTGATACAACACCATGAGTAACCTGAGGAAGAGATATCTTTCTCTGTCTAGCGATGTGGTTCAAAGGGCAGGGGATATCTCTCGTTGCTGTAGATGAAGTAAGCGGTGAGGTTGGAGGCTGGTGGCTGACTGCGTGGTTTCTGACGCGTGGCGCAGCGTCGGTAGTGTAGAGCAGGGCTTCCTCCTCCTCCTCACCTGCACGGCCAGCACGTCATCTATTAGGCCATATCACGGGGGGGGGGGGGGGGGACGGTTGGCGCCACGTCAAGTGGGAAGCTGAGGGTACGTCAGGAGGAGGCCAGAGCCACGTCAGGGGATGGCTGAGGTTACGTCAGGGGGAAAACTGGGACCACGTCAGGGGGATGTCTGAGTATGCGTCAGGGGTAGTTTGTGGGGAGGAGGGGGCACTTCTCGGGGAAGACAAAGGCCCGGCGAGGAGGGGATAAGGTGAGAGACGGGAGAAGGAAGGTGTCTGCTGAGTGCGAGCTAGTGGGTACCGAGTGAGGGGAGGACGCGCGCCGCTCAGCACAGAGGTAAACAACGGGAGGACTGGAGAAGGGTGCGAGGCTTGGCCAGCAGATGGCGAGGGGCTCAGTGATGCACAATGGCGGGTCAGGTGGAGACAGGTTGAATCAGCGGCCGAACGAGAGGGGAGGAGACGCTGCCTAATCTAACGAATCGAGGCTGAATGAGAAGAGATAATACAGCCCCGGGTCGAGGACGACAACGACCGGGTTAGGGCGAGGCAGGATCTAAGTCGGGCAACGAGACTAAGAAGAGAGTCTGTTCCAGAAAAAAAAAAAAAAAAAAACCGCAGACAGCAGACACAGTGGGGCCCTCAAAGGGGCAGAAGTAGGTATCGGGGGCAGGAGGGAGCAGGGGTGGCTGCAAAGCACCAATCACAGTCGATAACCCAGCTTAACCTGCTGCCGGCCAAGGTGAGCTTGGTGGCCCTCGTGCACAGGACTGGACACAACAGCCACAAAGCCAGAGAGAGAGAGAGAGAGAGAGAGAGAGAGAGAGAGAGAGAGAGAGAGAGAGAGAGAGAGAGAGAGAGAGAGAGAGAGAGAGAAGGGGTCAACGTCACCATCAGTCGCATTAACCTAGTCTGACCTGTTACATAAAGTCACCTTGTCTGCCCTCGAACGCGAGCCAAATACTCCCTCCGTCAGCATGTCCGGCGTTCTCCTCTGCCTCATAATGGATACTTGGAGAGGAGGAAAAAAGAGAGAGAGTGTGGAGTAACGTTCGCAACGTTGTTTGCGAGGCAAAATATGATCATCAGTCCTGAAAGTCATGTTGTGCGACAAGAGATGTGGGAGTGATTCGTGTAATCGAAGTCACTGATCAATGGCGACGGTGTCATACAAACTCCAACAGGTGGAGAAATTTCCCGCGTCATCTGAGGCGGGGTCGGTGGCCGGGCGGGGGAGAAGTTCTCGAAGAATTTCCCCTTCACACACGAGCGTTGCCGGCTGTTTCCTCCGCCCAGCCCGACCCAGCCCGGGCACGGTCTTCGACCGTCTGTAATGGCAAAACAAGCGCCGCCAAGCATGACCATCTTGCACAAACGTAACTCAAGAGTTCACTCACATTTAAACGCACGGCTGAGAACGAATGTGCTCTAAAATGGAAAAAAAAAAAAGAAAAAAGTAAAAAATCGCAAATCAATTGTGCAGACGACGTTAGAAATAAGAGCATGCCTGGAAATATTGGGCAAAACTGGAGCAAGTTAAATATGATTAAGGAAACCAACCACGTACGAAGGATAAATGCTCTATGGTAAGTAACAATTGTAGATACAACACATGATCACAGGCAGTTTATGAATTATGGCTAGGCTAATAAATGCTGAAATAACAACAGATGATGAAGAGCAGTTTATGTAATTAATTATCGTATTTAACATTTCTTTTTTTGTTAGGTGAAGGGAAACTGTAACTTGAAGGAGACGAATGCTGCAAGAAGCATCACGGACAAAAAGAAATTGGAGGATAAGCGTGATAACAGCACTATACACGTAGGTTGGCGTACTTTGAGAATACAGACATGGGAATGGCAAGCGTCACCGTACATCTATATGGAAAATTTTATTACAAATACCATGATCTGGCACACATCAGCTGATATATATATATATATATATATATATATATATATATATATATATATATATATATATATATATATATATATATTTATATTTATTTATATATATATATATATATATATATATATATATATATATATATATATATATATATATATATATATATATATATAATTCTTATTCGCTGCCTCACTCGTCTGCGAGGTAGCGCAAGGAAACAGACGAAAGAATTGCCCAATCCAACCACACACGCACACATACATACCTATAAATTTCAACGTATACATACACAGACATATACATATATACACATGTACACACTCATACTTGCTGATCCCATCCATTCCTATCGCCACCCAGCCACACATGAAACGGAACCCCCCTTCCCCAGCGCGCGCGAGGTAGCGCCAGGAAGAAAACAAAGGACTCTCGTTCACACTGTCTCAAATAACCAGACTTCCCTGAAATCCATCATTACGGGAATAGATAAATCCTCCTCTAAGAAACTATGAACTGAGTCCTGTTTAGATGTCGGAATTATCTTTCTTCAGAACAGTTGCGCCGTTTACAGAGAAGACTGGTCCATCCTTGTACGGAGTACTGCTCTCACATCTGGGGTGGTTCTACCTCTGCATCCTTACTTGATAAAGACGAGTCGAAGCGGCCCAACTTATCAATTGTCCCAGGCTGATTTCCAAACTTGACACGCTTGCCCTACGCCGAAATGTTGGCTCACTTTTCCTCTTCATTAGATATTAGTTTGGTTTTTGCTCCCGAGAACTGGCTGCTTGTGTGCCTCCCTCATTAGCGTCACATGATTACTGTGTGGCCGTTGGTAACTCAAGAGTGGGCCGTTTTGATAACTGTTTCTTTTCATACATGTCGAAGTTTTGGACCTCTCTACCCTCTCATTTTCTCTACCTTCTCATGTCTTTCCCATTAGCTATGACCCAGCAATTTTTTAGAAAGTTTTTCCAACCCTCCAAAACGCGTAAATACTTTTCCTTGCCTCTCCTTTTTCCCTTTCTTTAACAGCTTTATACCTCAATAAAGGCCCCACCTCGAAAGATAGTGAAAACATAGGTGTTACCGGACTCCGCCTACATATGGTCACACCACGAGTTAAGTCCCCTTCGAAGGGGCCATTATTTCCTTGCTCCTGATAGAGGCGCAGTCTTGAAGATGTAGAAGCTCTACAAAAGGGATCCCGGCATCGCTAAATTATCTACATTATCTACATTCCATGCGACACTTCATTGACAGATCTGTAGCAGAAAAAAACATATATTACATAGCATTATATTAAAGATAAGAAATCTGGGAGACTGACTGACCACATCCAATAAATGTTCTACCCATCCCCGCATCCTACAATATCAAGTGTATCCCACAAAGTCGGGAGGACTTTGAAGATCAAGAAAAATGTGGCTTTAGATATAACGTATTCATTACAAGAAAGAAAACTTAGCCTATCCAAGCACACATGGTCACAGTTAAACCTATCCTCGCATTCACAGTGATTGCTTAACTCTCCTGGCATTCACGGTGACAGATAAACCTATCCTAGTATACATGGTCACAGCTCAACATATCCTAGTCACAGTGTCCCCGCTAAATCTATCCTAATACATAAGCACAACTTAACCTACCCTAGCATTCACAATGACGGCTTAACTATCCTGGCATTCATGGTCACATCTTAACCTATCCTAGCATACATGGTCACGATCACTACCTAACCTATCCTAGGAAATATAGTCACAACTCAACCTATCCTGGCGTATGTGGTCATAGCCTAACCTTTCCTAGTAATATGGTCATTATATAGCGTACTATAGTCTTCAGTGGCCGAACCCACAAAACACTTTAGTAGCGCGTAGTTCTCATCTTATTCAGGCGACAGAGAGAGATCTTACGACAGAGCCAGCAGGAACGTGAAATCGTAACCCGGGGTGAGGGCAGTTTTCCTTGAATAGCGACGCTTCCGATCTCGGAAAAGATTTACACTGACCCGACATCAGCCACGTAGCAAGTTGTGCTTCCCAGTTTCTGCCGTTTCATCACAACGAATCGACGCGAATTTGTCAAAGACACGTAGGATGTTCTTTTTCATGGTCAAGTCACTTGCTCGTGTCCTAAAAATGCTCAGCACCGAACGTGTGAAACGAAGACAATGACAAATGAGACTAATTCAAGGAACGACCGACATCTTCGCGGGCAAAACCAAGACGGTGAGAGCAACAACTCCCGCGCTGAAGCAGCGCATGTGCGCGGTAACCGAAATTCGGAAATATGATGTATTCTTTTTACGTTCATTCTGCATGAACAGAATGGACACACACACGCACAAAAAAAAAAAAAAAAACCAGTAAACCCAAAATGCAACAAAATACTTTAAATTACCCTAAAAGAAAACGAAATAAAGAATTTAGAAGAATGGTCTGATCGGATTTCGAGTCAGTCTATCCCACAGCTGAATAATAATGGAACAAAACGCACACACAAAGAGGTCTTCTCATAAGACTCCAATAATGAAGTGTCGAAAGTTAATATTCACCAACCAATTACCATGAGAAATGGTGCACTTTAGAATTCGAAAGTAGAAAGACAGCACGATGGATAATAGTTGATGGACACGAGTGAAAATAGGATACAATGAGGGACTCAGTGCTACCACATACTCGAGAGTAAAACTTTAGGAGTGGAGAAATAAAGCAGATTTATGAAGCAGGTGTGTCCAGGTGTGAGAGGTTATAAAGACATGTACAGTATGTCTAAAGGCATTCATTGTATGGCTAATTTCATAGATGTAGGACAGGGGAAATTTAGGGGTGGTACTACAGGTGTAAATGCAACATTAGAGATCTGTAATATGTAAGCGAGAAACTATGTAACAACATGGTACAATAAGGCGTTGTGGAAGTGGTTACAGAGCTACGTGATCTATAGAAAATGGAATAGATGAGGACCAAAATGATGTCAGACGGCAATAAATGGATATATATATATATATATATATATATATATATATATATATATATATATATATATATATATATATATATATGTATATATAAACACATCAGAGCAAACTGTAAAGAACATTCAAAACGGCATATGAAGACTGCAGTAGGAAACTACGTGCAGCAGCAAATGAAATGATATACTTAAGCAATATTCAAAGATTCCAACAGTGCAGTGTGTAGGGAAGAGAAACGTGGGCAGCAGAGGCTGTGCAAGATAATACTCAGAAGTAATATCGAATGTTGGAGCTGCGGAAGGAATTGCAAGACACACTTATCCCTAGAGGAAGGTATTCTTGGCCTTCGGATCAACATGCAAGATAGACTGAGTCTGTAGAGATATTTTGTTCAATATTTTGTTCAAAACAAATCGTAAATTACAGTTAAGCGACTCGATAAGACGAAAAATCGTTAAAGATGAGAGAGAGACAGCACGTGTGTGTTTTTTTTCCAGCAATCTGAGTGGAAAACTAACGTGAGGATCACATATCAGAGGAGCGGACAGAAGTCAAAAAGAAAAAATGCACAAAGACGAAAGTTTTAAAGAATGTTAATCCCTAGGACGTTTATCTACCAAGCACCCAAGGAGGCAAGGCACAAGGCAAGGTCGTAGGCAGGAAGCTTGAAAGTCACTACAAATGGCCACCTGAAACATAGAAGGGGTCGATACAGGGTAGAAATAGTTGAGTGGATTAAATATACAGATCAGAACAATGAGAACTGGTATATATTGACAAAAAAAATGAGTGTTCATACAGCAGTGGCAGTCTGGGAGGAAATCCTCTGCAAGAACTGAGGGAGGCAGACTTTGAAACGTAAGTAAAGTATAACGCGGAGCTTCGGGAACTACAAGCTTCTAATATTTTCTTTTTCAGAATGTGAGGTAGGTCTGCGTCCCGTCCAGTGATACATGGTCAGCGGCATGTGTCCGACCAGAGCCTGCGTCATGAACAGTGCCATGCGTCATGACCAGTGGCGTGTATCACAGCAAAGGGCCTGTGTAACGACCAGTGGCATTATCATGACAAAGGTGAGCTTTAAAATGGACAGGATGTTAAACACAGCCCCTACACACAGTGGCTGGGGTGGGGCTGTTCATGGACACGTCTGTACGAACTCGAGTGAGCACGGTGAGGGTGTGGCGCTGAGCTGCAACATAAAGAGACGAGGGTGGCAGGAGGTGACGGTGGCGATGGCTCGTGCAGTACTCTCTCTCTCCGGACTGTTGGACGAGGTTCAGGTGACTGGTGAATAATCATGAGGCGAGGGGGGGGGGGGGAACAGTACGATCAAAGCTTCACGATACAGGTATTGTAGGTTGTGAGGCTAAGGATGATCTTACATTCCCTCTCAAGCATCGCTTCCAGGAGCTCCTATTGAGTGAGGAGTAACGAGGAACATCAGTCAAGGGAGGGACTTTGAAGAGAATAAAAGCAGGTGTCGACGTCCTTTAGGTCAGGTGCAGGATAACCCAAGTGTCTTGGGTCGACGAAGTATTTGGTGGCAATAACTGAAGGAATCTGCTGGTGGTGGTACTAGCGTGTGTAGCCTCAAAGCTTCGCATATATTGTTCAATGTGACACCGAGAAGCTTGGAGGACTGAATACCTGAGGCAAGAAGAGATGCTAGATCTCAAACTGTTTCGACGACGGACTGGAATTTCTATTTTAACCCCCCAAGGGCGACGCTCCGGTCCAGCCGGTACCTCCCTCACACCAGTTAGGCCGAGATAACCCGCTGAGCGAGTGGGCGATCCGTCCCGCCGTGCCTCCACTCACTGACACCGAACATAAACAAATTCATCCAGTTTTTATCATGCTCCTGCTGTCATCTTGATAGGACGGCTGAAGGTCTCCTAACCTGTCGTGTCTGTAGCCACTTCTTATCAAAATATGCTGACACGTTCATGTTTTTATGAAGCCGTTGGTGTCTTAAACCAACGCCTCACCTTAGAAATGTCATCCCTCCCTCCTACATTACGAACTCTTGAATAGGTCAAGTAGAGAGAAAGAGAGAGAGAGAGAGAGAGAGAGAGAGAGAGAGAGAGAGAGAGAGAGAGAGAGAGAGAGAGAGAGAGAGAGAGAGAGAGAGAGCTGTCTGTTCTCTCTTTCTTTTCTCACAAACACATCAGGTTAATGGTCACGGTTCTGGTTCCCTCAAGGCGTAACAGGATTTATATCTCGCTTTTTTTTTTCCTGAGGAAGAGAGAGGGATGCTGAAGGTGGGTTCACAGAGGACGCAGCGGCAGGTTATGGGGGAGACTCGAGTCACTAGTCTCCGCCAGCTACCCCCCCAGGGGCCACAAGATAACCCTCTGACATTTTCAAGGAAAATGAATCAGGATCAACGTACGTTACGTAACAGGCGACTCTCACACCCTCAGCTTCACTCCCCGTTTCATTCTCGACCTTGAGGTCGCATGGGTCACGGAGCAGGTCTTTGAGACAAGGCGGAATATGTTGAAATGGAATTACGTCCGGAAATCATCGTCAGGAATCTTCGTCCACGTATCAAAGTCGAGGTTTCCCGTTCTTGTGAGGCGAACTGTGTCATGCATGCATGGCGATTCGAAGTGATCCGTGGAGGCGGTTAACCCATGAAGTTCACCAGGTACACGCAAGACAGAGGCCAGCCTTGGAGAAATGAGAGTCACAACGTACACACAGGATGGAGGCCAGCCTTGCAGATGTGAGGTTCACCAGGTACACTAATGGTGGAGGCCAACCGTGCAGATGTGAGGTTCACCAGGTACACTAATGGTGGAGGCCAACCGTGCAGATGTGTGGTTCACCAGGTACACTAATGGTGGAGGCCAATCGTGCAGATGTGAGGTTCACCAGGTACACTAATGGTGGAGGCCAACCGTGCAGATGTGAGGTTCACCAGGTACACTAATGGTGGAGGCCAACCGTGCAGATGTGTGGTTCACCAGGTACACTAATGGTGGAGGCCAATCGTGCAGATGTGAGGTTCACCAGGTACACTAATGGTGGAGGCCAACCGTGCAGATGTGAGGTTCACCAGGTACACTAATGGTGGAGGCCAATCGTGCAGATGTGTGGTTCACCAGGTACACTAATGGTGGAGGCCAACCGTGCAGATGTGAGGTTCACCAGGTACACTAATGGTGGAGATGTGTGGTTCACCAGGTGCACAAAGGATGGAAGCCAGACGTAAGGATATGGGGTTCACCATATACAGGGGAGCGGACCTATGCGCGTGTCTCAAAACACGGGAGGGTGACCAGCGGAAATGGCCAGATCCCATAACTAAGGGATTTAAACCGTGCCGCTGACAAGCTCCCACCATTAGGATGTGACCCGAGGCAGCAACCGAGTTCACATACGGTGTTAACCCGTAGGGAGAGAGAGGGAAGGGTGAGGTGACTGACCAGGTACACTCACGTCGCAGGTAGCTGGCCTACTGGGGTGACGCAAGATAAAGGTCGCCAGACACCAGACTCTCGCAAAGTTCATATCTAGAGTCCTTGGGCTTCCAAGTAGCTTGCAATGGATGAATCCATATTTCTTTTTTTTTTTTTTTTTGCCGAGAGAGCAGTGCGCCCCTTGGCCAAGCAATTTACCCTTACGATCAATTCTTTTATTTCCACTACGGGTATGAGGCGGGTGAGGTGAGGTCCCCCTCGCCCAGAACACCACCCCGCCGCTGGAGTCAATCTTCCTGGAAACTTGAGAACCAGACGAGGTTCTCTAAACTCTGAGCCACGACATCCATACTGGAACAACCAGAACCAAATGTCTTAATGGGGTTGACTGACAGAGGTGAAGAGGACCTCGTTCGGGAGGAAGGGAGGAAGTTATCACAGGCAGATGAGGATGGGGAGCCGTACTATGGACGCCAGTACCGACTGCCCCGCAAGTGCTACCAGCTTCATCCACCAACCTAGTCTGACGCAGCTTAAGAGACTGGGTGTGACGGTGCTTGCTGGTGATGCCGGTACCAGCGAGGCGACAGCTGGCGGGACCTGTCATATGAGCACGTGTCAGTCTTCAAATGAGGACACGTTGATAAATTTTTTTACTATGCGTGAGATAGTTAGTGTGAGGCTTAACGGCCAGCTACCTCTAAGGAAAGTCATTAGACCTGCAACCTTTCCTCTTTTTCAATTATGGGCCTAATGACCTTCCTCCTAGGTCCCTGGTTGTTAAACTCAACACACCATCTGACACATGATGAGGCTTTTCTCAACGTGTCATTATCTTAGAAAAGACTGGTACGTGTTCTGAGAACAGGGGTTCCTGCGTGGCACCGGCCTTAAATGACTAAGATCAAAGTGTAGTAGTGGAGACCTTAACCTAATTCTAAACCTAATCCAGTCCGCGGAGGGCGTGGGTATCATCTGCGAGGGTTGCATGTTTACTTTTCATTCTGAAGTGTATTTTCTACGACACATTAGCCACTAAATGCGTAGGTTAGGTTATCTGTGGTGGTGAGCTTCAGAGTAGGCTGTGTGTCAGTGGGTCCTTGGCTTCCCTGGGGTGTTAGTATAAAGCAGGTAGATGGGTGGCGAGGACCAGATGGCCGGCTCCTCCACACATACACACACACACACACACACACACACACACACACACACACACACACACCGGGGATGTCGGGGGGCCACGCACCGAGGTTATGGGCCACACGCCCTGGGGTCACGAAGCACTACATACATGAGGTCATGGGGCGTCACACACACACACCAGAGTCATGGGACACCACACACTTGAGTCACGAACCCCCCCACACATTGGGGTCATGAGACCCACACACCGGGGTCAGGGGCACCCACAAGCACCGGGGTCACGGGCCCCTCACAAACTTGGGTCACTATGCGCCAGGCATCGGGTTAACGGGGCACCACACACACACACACACACACACACACACACACACACACACACACACACACACACGTCTCCGTGGTCACCTTTCACCTGATGCTTTTATGTGATGTTTGAATGAACGGGTCGGTGAGACTCTAAGGCCGGAGGCAGACACAGCAGCTGGCTGATGCACTCTCCTGTGTCTTGCTCTCACCTCCAACCAACCACTATTCATCGTGAACACAACATCCATACCCAGAAACCCCAGCATTTTTAGAGGCATAGAATTTAACTTCTGGTGCGACCTTACTTCTCCAGGATTAAAGAGAATATAACCGAGTTTCGTCTTCAAAATTTAAAACGGTTACATTCCAGTTTAAGAGCACCACAAAAGTAACGTGTGGATTTGCATGAAAGAGCCTGTAAGCGGATTTTTTTTATAATCATAGAAAAATTTATTTCAATTACTGGAACATGAATTGTTACACTGATTATCCCCTGTCAAGTGATACATAGGCTACGCTGATCAGGTAAAATGCGCGGTAAAAGTAAGTGGTATGAAGTCAAGATAAATCATGAAAACCTCATCTTACACCACGAGGGGGCCGAGATTTACCTTAATATTTATTGCCATACTCGAAATAAACCGAAACTCATTGTCGTCAACTTCCTTGTGCAGTATTGTTTCCACGCACATGTAGGACGGAAACAAACTTAAACAACGAAACACACCTAGCGAACAAACGTACAAGCAACTGAATGCGAATGATATCAACTTCCTTTTCTGTTTCCCAGATACATAGAAAATGTAAGTTTTGGTCGCTAGAGGAAATTAGGGGAAGTTGTTATAGATTCTATTGATTTCTAGACGTGAATCCTTTGCGTTTAACCCCCAGTTTCCCATACTGTCACAGCTTCCCCCCACAATCATCTATTACCGTAACTCGAAGCAAAATGACTCAATCACATTCCTAAATAACTTCGCCAAAAGATAAGATGTTCACTGATAAGAATTTCTTCTAAATCCATGAGTTATGTGTGTGGTGCCCCTAAACCGGCAATCTTTCCCTTAAACCTAACGCCTCGGAGGGTGTGGCCTGATAAAGGCTGCTGAAGTTTACCTGAGGGTGTGGTCTGATAAAGGCTGCTGAAGTTTACCTGAGGGTGTGGTCTGATAAAGGCTGCTGAAGTTTACCTGAGGGTGTGGTCTGATAAAGGCTGCTGAAGTTTACCTGAGGGTGTGGTCTGATAAATGCTGCTGAAGTTTACCTGAGGGTGTGGTCTGATAAAGGCTGCTGAAGTCTACCTGAGGGTGTGGTCTGATAAATGCTGCTGAAGTTTACCTGAGGGTGTGGTCTGATAAAGGCTGCTGAAGTTTACCTGAGGGTGTGGTCTGATAAAGGCTGCTGAAGTTTACCTGAGGGTGTGGTCTGATAAAGGCTGCTGAAGTTTACGTATGGCTTTTATCACCGTGTATCTTAAGCAGAACCAAGAGCAAAGATGTTCCTAAAAGACATTCCCGAAGGCATTAAACAACAAGAATACGAAAGATATCTAACCTACCACCTCAAGCCTACTACGAATATGAACTTTACACTCGTCAACTCAGTCTTCGCCACCCACCAAATTTGCTTGTCAACTTCAGCACCTACCAAGCACCAGGGCCAGCCTGGACCCATTACCAAAATAACGACAAAGTACATCCATATATTCAATTTCTTCAGATTCTTTCCACTTCTTTCTATTCTTTTTTGCTTCACTACATTTTGATATTATAGAAAAAAAAAAGACATTAACAGGTTTCGCTTGACCGGCCACACTAACAAGCGGGCCCAACCTGGGGACGCCAGCAAGCCGCGCCCCGCCCCAGGAGCCACTGTCTCCCACGCCCCCAGGGACCCCCGACAACCCGACCAGAAAACCAGATAATTTTTAGATCAATATCTTAATACCTGACAAACAAATATATATATATATATATATATATATATATATATATATATATATATATATATATATATATATATATATATATATTTTTTTTTTTCTTTCTTTCTTTCTTTCTTTTTTTGCTTTGTCGCTGTCCCCCGCGTTTGCGAGGTAGCGCAAGGAAACAGACGAAAGAAATGGCCCAACCCACCCCCATACACATGTACATACATACGTCCACACACGCAAATATACATACCTACACAGCTTTCCATGGTTTACCCCAGACGCTTCACATGCCCTGATTCAATCCACTGACAGCACGTCAACCTCGGTATACCACATCGATCCAATTCACTCTATTCCTTGCCCTCCTTTCACCCTCCTGCATGTTCAGGCCCCGATCACACAAAATCTTTTTCACTCCATCTTTCCACCTCCAATTTGGTCTCCCACTTCTCCTCGTTCCCCCCACCTCCGACACATATATCCTCTTGGTCAATCTTTCCTCACTCATTCTCTCCATGTGCCCAAACCATTTCAAAACACCCTCTTCTGCTCTCTCAACCACGCTCTTTTTATTTCCACACATCTCTCTTACCCTTACGTTACTCACTCGATCAGACCACCTCACACCACACATTGTCCTCAAACATCTCATTTCCAGCACATCCATCCTCCTGCGTACAACTCTATCCATAGCCCACGCCTCGCAACCATACAACATTGTTGAAACCTATTCCTTCAAACATATCCATTTTTGCTTTCCGAGATAATGTTCTCGACTTCCACACATTCTTCAAGGCTCCCAGGATTTTCGCCCCCTCCCCCACCCTATGATCCACTTCCGCTTCCATGGTTCCATCCGCTGCCAGATCCACTCCCAGATATCTAAAACACTTTACTTCCTCCAGTTTTTCTCCATTCATACTTACCTCCCAATTGACTTGACCCTCAACCCTACTGTACCTAATAACCTTGCTCTTATTCACATTTACTCTTAACTTTCTTCTTTCACACACTTTACCAAACTCAGTCACCAGCTTCTGCAGTTTCTCACATGAATCAGCCATCAGCGCTGTATCATCAGCGAACAACAACTGATATATATATATATATATATATATATATATATATATATATATATATATATATATATTTTCAATCAAACTTTCGCCTTCACAGAGGCATCATCTGGAAACAACAAAATTGAGAAAAAAAACTGTGTCTAAAACTTAGATATGATATGTAAAACGTAAGTAAAAAGTATACATAGGAAACACTCAGAAAACCCACAGTACATAACACAAAGAGAGTAAAGGAAAACACTAAAAGCGATACTGAATAACAACATTGTGACAGGCAGTACGAGTTATAACCTTAACACAAACTATGGAAACAGAAATACAAAAAAAAAATTACAGTTGAGGAAACACAGAAGAACCATATCAAACGAGGGAGGAATATGGACGGTCAATCACTATATACACACTAAGTTGGGCCAATCGAGACCGTGTGGGGTTGAGGTCAGGTTGGGCTCGTCTGATTCTCTCTGATCTTCGTAACCAAGGACCAGGTGGGTCAGTGACACGTTCTCCTGTCCTGAAATGGCAGACTCGGTAGCTTGTGGCGAGTCAGCGACGTGTTCCTAAAACGGCATTGGGTCTACGTCCTATTGGCGGGCCATCAAAGAGCTGTATGGCGGTGGTCATGTTTGTCTGGATGCTGATGACAGACTCTTTCTCTCTAATGTGAATGGCTTCTCATAACTGCAGTCTCTTCCGATTACCACAAATAATAATGATTCTGGTGTTATTCACTTTACTCTCCCTCGTTAGTCTCGTTCCATGAATTGTTCATGATGTTTGATTCCACCTTCTCGTAAGTGGAGCGAGAGGATGCGGCTCAAGGTGCATTAGAGAAATTCTGCTCCCAGCTTACACTTATATATATATATATTATTTATTTATTTATTTTGCTTTGTCGCTGTCTCCCGCGTTTGCCCAACCCACCCCCATACACATGTATATACATACACGTCCACACACGCAAATATACATACCTATACATCTCAATGTACACATACGCACACAGACATATACATATATACACATGTACATGATTCATACTGTCTGCCTTTAATCCCATCGCCACCTCGCCACACATGGAATAACATCCCCCTCCCCCTCATGTGTGCGAGGTAGCGCTAGGAAAGGACAACAAAGGCCCCATTCGTTCACACGAACGAAAACCTACACAGGTTACTGAGGCTTTTAATAACTACGGGAGTCATAGGAAGCAACATGAAACTTTATACTGCATCCAAAGCAAACTCCAAGCCACAGTTGGATACCGACGCAAACAATATATTCTAGGCAGCAGCAGCGGCAGCAGCCAAGTTTAGGTCCTAGACAGCGGCAGCAGCGGGACCCAGCATTTATCCTTAAATCTCTCCCCCAAAAGCCAACGGTCAGATCTAGAAATCTATCGTAGTCAATTTGCAATCGAAGAAAGTCCACTGAGCCGGAATCAACTTCTCGACGATCTTTCAGAGGCCAACGTTCAACCCTAGAGTGTCAAGGGGGGCCCGATGGAGATACGTCCTCGACCCTCGCTGGAGACATTCTCAACCATGTGAAGCCGATAATAAACGCTAGGCAGCCATGTGAGACACACTGAGGTATCAGACATCCACCGCAACAAATTCGCATCCTTGGGCATGTACACAATCACCCGGAGCCATATCTACATCTACCTCAGGCCTTTATACATTCCCCAGAGCTACCCACGAGGCCCTGCATCTTCACCACTTCGAACCCCAAGTAAATCGGGAGTACAACACAGCTCGAGGGGTCATAACTACATCCAAAAATAGTTTCCAAAACAGCCTCAGTCACGTCTTGATAGCATCCAGCTCCTCGAGCGCTGTCAGATCTACTTTCAAAAAGCCGTTTGAGTTACTCCGTCATTAAACAGGTCTCAGGGGTTATTCTTAGGCCAAAGACAGCATTCCTACGTTCACATCCAGACTCCGGACAGCCTATGATATTAGATCTAGATTCCAGCAGACCATAAAATCATAACTAAGGGCCAGGCAACCCCTCGGCATCACGTATGGACCCAGGGCAATTCCTGCAGCCCTAGACGGACCCCAGGAGTCATCGGAAACTGAAGACAGCCGGGGAAACGTGTTTTGGGGCTGGTTAGGTACGTGGGAGAGCAGGTTTGTTGAAGCCCTTTGGTCTGCAGTCGTGGCCCCAGGTCGATGAACTCGCGAGGCGCAACAAGTGGGTTGTGGCGGGTTTATGACGTGTCTCTGGAGACCAGGTCGTCACCGCTGCGATCCACGCCGGCCTTGCGACCAGTCCTCGTCGTAAGGTAGTCCTGCTCTGCCAGATGACATAAACTATTCTCGTCAAGGGAAAATCTGATACAACTTTGTAAATGCGAATTTTACTGCCTTTCAGTGAGAAGACCACACTTACCGGCGATGGGGTACGAAGCAAGTGAGGATAAAAAAGGGGTCCAGCGGGCGAGACGCTAACAATATCACTCGCTGGCCCGGCAGGTGTCTCGGGTCAGCAACATTTGTGTCTGTCTGCGCCTGACTGTTAGGGCAAGTGTCACTCACCCTGCCCCTGATCTCTGATATAAACAATCCCAAGAAACTGATCATATATATTTGTTTCTAATCTTTGATCATCTCCAGGACCTCTTTCCAAAGCTTTCTGTGTTACTTTCAGTGGCTGGGAAATGTAGACTCCTATGAGCTGAAACGTTCCTTGATTACATTTTATTCCCAGTGATACAAGCCTTGCTAAATATGACTTTTCACTCGCAATATAACCTTGAGCAGCCAGAGTCCCGTAACACCCATATATATATAATATATATATATATATATATATATATATATATATATATATATATATATATATATATATATATATATGTTGGAAAGGATCACAATTTTGCGCGTGATCAAGATATTCCCATGAGTCCACGGGAAAAATGAAACACGATAAGTTCCCAAGTGCACTTTAGTTTAATAATAACATCATCAGGGGAGACACAAGAGAGAAATAAAAGTCAGTTGTTATACATCGAAGAGACGAAACTAGGACGCCATTTGGTAAACATGTGATTGTCCTGGGGATAGGGGAGAAAGAATACTTCCCACGTATTCCCTGCGTGTCGTAGAAGGCGACTAAAAGGGGAGGGAGAGAGGGGGTCTGAAAATCCTCCCCTCCCGTTTTTTAATTTTCCAAAAGAAGGAACAGAGAAGGGGCCCAAGTGAGGACATTCCCTCTAAGGCTCAGTCCTCTGTTCTTAACGCTACCTCGGTAACGCGGGAAATGGAGAATATGTATGATATATATATATATATATATATATATATATATATATATATATATATATATATATATATACATATATAGGGTTAGTGACTGTATGAGGAAGGGAAAAGAAAAAGTGAAAACACGAGGATAAGCTGACATGCGGCATGAATGAAGCGAGAGGAGGGAAAAGGCCGGGGATGCGGGGATGGAGACCTGGGGAAGGAGATAATGTGGTGGTGGGTGGACAGGTCGTGACCACGGGCAGTGAGTCAGAGAGAGAGGAGTGAATAAGACGAGGGAGATAATGGTCAGGATAGAGGTAATGGTGGGAGACAAGGAGGTGAGGGGAAGCCAGTTGACGGAGGTGGTGGAGGACTAGGTGAAGGAGGTGAGGGGGTGAGGATGGCCGGATGGTGGAGGTCAGAGGAGGCTGGATGATGGAGGTAAAAAGTGGAATGATGAAGGAGAGGTGGCACACATTACGGTGAGGGTGGGACAAGAAGAGGCATCACATGATGCGAGGTAAGGAAGGGAGGAAGAAGAGGAGGAGGAGGAGGAGGAGGAGGAGAACTCTGAGAGAAGAATGGGATGGTAAAGGAAGGGAGCGAGGGAGAGAAAGGGAGAGAGGTAAAACAGAGAAAAGATGGGAGAAGGAAGACGAGGAAGAGAGAGAGAATGCGATAAGCAGAAGATACAGTGATACAGAGGGAGAGGAGGAGAGGCATCAGACACATGGATACATGGGTCAGGACACAGGCAGAGGGCCACTACCATGGGCCAGAGATGCCTGGAACCAGAGGCAGGAGACAGAAGGTTGAGGATTATAAACAGGAACCACAGGGGAGGGAACCACAAGGGAGCAGGGAGGTGGAACCACAGGGGAGCAAGGACGTAGAGGGCGAGACAAAGGAAGAGCAGGCAGGGTACACTGACCTGTGCGAGGCGAAGAGGGGAGGGAGGGAGTATGTATAGCGGGTACTCACGTATTGCGTGATGCGTGTACTCCTGGGGGCACGGAACATCTCCTCGGTCATCCTGGCGAAGTCGAGGCTGGTGTAGGAGGCCATGAGGGCCGTTCGGGAGGGCCTCCCCATCCTGCCGGCGTCAGTGGTGACCCTCACAACAAGGTAACGTCTGGCAACTTGCCTCTGTTTCTATCGGCGGTGCACTAAGCCACCACTTACTGTTATCCCTCACACTCTACACTTCACTTGCCAACACTCAGCCTGTCACTGGCGTTTATACAGCACCAGCTGCAACTCAGTTTGAGTTTCTCTTTACTGTCTGATATCAATGTCTTGGCAAAATACTTTAACATCTGAAAAAAGATTCAATATAGCTGTGAAAATCACGAACGTTGACAACACCAGCAGGTACAGGTAAGTCATCAATATTCACATTAGGGAAGTTATACCGGATTATTGTTTTAAAAATCATTCAGTAAAATGGCAATCATTCACACAGGCCATCAATTTTCAGAACAGAAGTAGAAATTTCAGTCTCATATGACGCCAGACAACAACAACAACAACAACAAATGGTGGTCCTGAGAGGTTCGACAGGTAGGTTCTAGTGCAGGAGTGGCAGCAGGAGGAGGAAGAGGAGGAGGAGGAGGCCCCGAGTGACAGGGGCGTCACAGTTGTGTGTACAGGTTGCGACGAACCTGCCAAGAAGGCCTCACATATATGGTCCATCTCACACGGTCTGTCAACAACAAGTAACTGCATCACTGAGACAGACGTGAGGAATCACTGCGCCTCTCACCTTTTCCTAGGACGCCTCTCTGTTATCTTCGACGTGAGTAGGACGTAGCATCGTTCACTCTCACAACGAAGACGAGACACGTACAGCCTCCGGCAGTGAGTCCGCCACTGCAGATCCCAGGGCGTCCTCGCCCGTGCAGACAGAACAGTACGACTTTACTCCTTCGTACACTTGAGGAGTGATCAACCGCCCCAAGGTGACCGCGACCCCGTTTCCTCCCCTGGTCCCCGGCGCCCCACCCACACCCAGGACTTTTGGGAAACAGCTCAGGCCTCAGGGTCAGAGAAAGTTCTGAGAAGTTGTACATCAGCGCCCCACCCTCTGGACTCCGGAGAGGAAACGCTTTTTGCCAGAGAGTCAGAGAAATCATGAATGACCCGCCTTGATTTCCAGGAATCAACCCCCCCCCCCTTCTGTGTGATGTAAGACCCTGCCACATCAGCCACCACCCGAAGCAGCCGTTGCGAAAGTCGCCCCTCCTCCCACCGTCAGTGACCTGAGGATCGCATCGCATTACCATAGAATTAAATGCGTTTGGCTCTTGGAGACTCGCCCTAAGCTTGGTCCTTATGGTCGAGAATCACTTTAGAGAGTCAGTCTAGGAGACGCTCGTGAGAACCTGTAGGTAAGAGGCAAGTAAGTGCACGAGGAATCACCAGAAAACCACTTAAAGTAACCAAAGTTACTTGGAATCGCAGAGTGTTGTTTATGATCCCACTTGGGTCTTGAAGGATCGTTATCGTCTCCCGCCATCTCTAAATGTCACTTATAATCACCTGACGTCATCCGTCATCCTTGATCTTTATTTCGAGTTCATACTAGACTCTTCTACAGCCATGTGGCATCGCATTAGGTCACCTGGAATCACGTGAAGTCATCTCCAGTCATCTAAGGTAACTCCGAAAATCACCTAAGACCATCTGGGGTTCACCTGACATCATCACTCCAAAAACCACCTAAGACCATCTGGGGTTCACCTGACATCATCACTCCAAAAACCACCTAAGACCATCTGGGGATCACCTGACATCATCACTCCAAAAATCACCTAAGACCATCTGGGGATCACCTGACATCATCACTCCAAAAATCACCTAAGACCATCTGGGGATCATCTGACATCAATCATCCAGAACCGCATGGGGTCATCTACGATAGCCTGAGATGATCTCGGACTTCGCTGTGGGTCAGCACGAGCTCATCCAGCACCACATCTGAGGTCCCCACGAAGCTCATCTGGGATCACAAAGGCCATCCGAGAACACCCGAGGTCTTCCAGAGTTGTCTCGGGTCACCTGGAATACCTGAACCTTCCTGGGGGTGGCCAGAATCACCTCATCTCGTTTTCTATCATCAGAATCACTCGGGGGTTTATCTCACATTTCCTGTCATCCTCTAAAGCCACAAATTATTTGTAAATATTTCACGTGACGTGCAATCCACTTTGGCCACTTGCGATGATCTGGGGTCCCTGGCTTCACCTTACGTTACTCGGTAGCGTTTTACGTCACCAGGGACGGTTCGCTCCGAGGACGTCGGCCATTTAACTGGCTGCCAATGGGAGAAGGTGGAGGTGACAGGTGTAGAAGAGGGTCGTATCGGGGATGGGGAAATGCCAGAGGGAGGTGAAGCTAATGAGAGGGACACGTGACAGAGGAGGGCAGTAGTAAGGGGAGGTGCTGCGGGTGCTGAAGTGCATTGCTGTTGAGGAAGTGAAGGCAGGTGACCAGGGTAAGGGAGCGACTGGGGTAGGGGGAGGTATATTTAGGAGGGAGGGAGGGAGGGAGGGAGCGGCAGAGGGCACGTGCTGCAGGATGGGGTCAGTGTAGCCAGGGGCAGATGGAGAGCTCTGGGTGCTATCGTTGGTTGCCATGTGCCGGCTAGAGGAGGATGGGGTGGTGGCGATTGTTAGCGGTGTCAAGAAACAGCAGCAGCAGCACACAGAACCAGTTGCTCCGTGGAGTGAAACAGTTACGTTGCCTCACATCAAGCCGGGTGACACTGAAGGACAGAGAAGAAGAAGAAGAAGAAGAAGAAGAAGAAGAAGAAGAAGAAGAAGAAGAAGAAAGTGGAATACACTCGAGATTTTACAGTGACAAAAATGACTAAAGCATCAGAGGACGATGATGATGGTGTTGGGGAAGGCGTGCCGCCTGCCGTAACGATCGACCAGTTCGAACATAAGGTGAGTTATCGCGCCATCGGAAGATAGGAATTTGTTTTTTTTTACCCGTCTGCAGTTAAGAGTAATGTGATGTTTATAGCGTGCCCAGCAGGGTACCGTAGGCCACGCTGGGAACTGATGGCTACAGAATTTGTTAAATGGCCTATTCTGTTGCCAGTGTAAGATTTACTGTGTGGTGTTGAAAGGTACACCACAGCGGCAGGCTCTACCACAGCGACTATAACTTGAACGTCAAAGTCTTGAGGGGTCACCGTAAACCTCCAGTCTTCTCTAGTGTCTCTAGATGCACCCATCCACCAAATCGAACCCACCTGCGCATCGCTGGGTTAACCATAATCTTCTAATATACCAACAGCCATGTCCGCCCCCCATCCCTGTGTTCACTAGCGCATGTGTTCGCCACGTGGATTGCTCGCTGGAGGAACCCCCTGGACTAAGCAGTCCATTCTAGACGCCCCATCTTGTCTCCTCGGGCGGATAAGCGGCAAGGAAACTGCATCTCCTGCACCTGGTCAGGACAGAAGGAGCCACGGGGCGAGTGTTGGTGACCCGGGCGCGCGGTAACTCGTGCAGCGCCATGTGACCCACCCTCCGTCCATCCCTGGTCTGCCACGAGGCTACGGGTGGGGCGGGGTGTGGCGGGAGGGTGGGTGGTGTTGGAGAGGATAGGGGTGGGGGAACGGGCAGTGGCGGAGGGTTGTTGTCGGCAAAAACTAGTTCTGCATTGCGACATCGGAGCAGCGGCAACAATGTGATCTGAACTTGGCATCTGGTTGCAAAACAGATCGTGAAATCATATAAGGATCTGGTATTGTATAGAGGCGTTTGCTCCATGTCGGGGTGTGAAGGGACCAGGTTTTCCTCCAGGTCCACCACCGCCGTGAGTCAGGTCATCGTGAACCTATTCAACTTTAGCATCGTGCAGGCCTCCCTCCCGCTGAGGGTGGGTTACTACTCGTCGTTAAAAGCGATATCGTCGGTAAATGTTGGTCGGTTGCATGAAGTTACCATAAACCCCTAGACGCCTTATTGTGTGTGGATGGTGGTCCGGCGTGCCTCACCCCGGAGCCATTTACGACAACTCCAAGAAATCCGACGAAGGTGTCTGGTCTACACTAAGAATCATAGGGCATTGCGACGAGTCCTTCAAATGGCAGAGGACATATAAGCAATCCCAGTGCCACAAATGCGCTGGGGGGTGTTCGTCGTCCATCACCGCATCAAAAAATATAACTTTCATAAACCTGTGGACCTCAGTCCAGGGTCAGCCTCAACTCTGAGGAGAGCAGAGGTGGTGCATCAAGTCTCCCCTCACGTCTACGCCGGTTGGGTTAATGCCATCTGGAGACTATCGCCTACCAGGGTCATTAAGGCTCTTAACTTCATTTTGGAACCACTGGACAGACAAAAAATAATAATATCTTAAACAACATCTAGTGTTCAAGATAAGTCTAATACTAGACACGTGCGTTATCCATGTGACCCTTACAGAAGTGTCTGTAAGTCTTGAGTTCAATATGAAAAATGCTTGACTCAGTCCAGATGTTAGGTATGACAATATGTTACAACTGTTGTATGAGGTAAGACTGCTGTGGCTGTTTCAAAATAAAAGAATTGTTTATCATTCTACACTGAGGTAATCTCCTACTTAGAGTTAGGTAATCTCTTCCTTAGAGTTAGGTAATCTCCTACTTAGAGTGAGGTAATCTACTTAAACTGTAAACAATCTCAGGTGATCTACTTAAGAGTGAGGTAATCCCATACTCAGAGTGAGGTAATAATCTACTTAAACTGAGGTCATCTCCTGCTTAGACTGTAACAGGTCAACTCACATTAGATCAGGCAAACATAACCGTCACGCATCGTCTGGGGCAATATAACGTGAGTGTGATGCAAATAAGAAAAACGTAAACAAGGCAAAACAGTAAAGTCATCCCCTAAAATAACTGAACTACTTCGTTAGTAAACAAAAAAGTTGTTGGAAAAGGTTTAAGTG
Source organism: Panulirus ornatus (assembly GCF_036320965.1). Classification (NCBI taxonomy): domain Eukaryota; kingdom Metazoa; phylum Arthropoda; class Malacostraca; order Decapoda; family Palinuridae; genus Panulirus; species Panulirus ornatus. The sequence goes on from NC_092232.1 coordinate 21,248,236, forward strand.
TCTCTGGGTCAATTCAACTTTCTATAAAGCTGTCCAGTTTTTTGAGAAATGTTGCGAAATTGTCATGACCTTTCTGAACCTCGTAGGAAAAAAAAATGCTGGAAAAAAATAAACGATGTGAAAATGTTACGTTCGTCTAACGTCATCAACGGCACAAAAAAGTGGGCCCAGTGCAGCGCCACGTGGGATCCGCCGCAACCGACCCGCCAATAAAATGTAAACAGACTTGCCAGGGGTCGCCAGACACGGGGGGATTATGGCATCAGCAGAAACCACGAGGGTGGAACGTGACCAATGCAGCCACGTGGTCACTCCAGACCAGAAGGAAAACAATACATATATACATATCTTTCATCAAATATACTAATTCTGAGACACTTTCACTGAGTTATGACCAACATTTAGATGGTATGATAGAGAGGCGATGACAGGATTTACAAACGAAAATCAAGTACTTTAAAGGTTTTTTCAGTGTTTATCTGAACGATTTCATCAATTCAGTTTCTCTTTAATGGATTTCATAAAAATACTGAGGAATCTGGAGCATCTGGGACCGCTACTATTGAGCAGAAATAAGATGAAGCAGCGGAAACAGGCACGAGATGGGATTCAAAATTCTGGAGGTCGACCCTTTGAACACGACGGTACGACCTTGGGGGTAAGTAAGTACGATAGCCTTGACCTTTACCCTTGACCTTTAAGGACCAGGTCGAGGCGTCACACCATGACACCCAGGGGTCGTAACGTCGTTCGCAGGGTAACCCCTGGGAAATCCTCACAAGGGGCTTTGGGTAACCGACCTTGCTGCCATGTGTTCAAACAGTCGGACCCCATACCCAGCGATCACCTTGTAACACCACGCAATCGATAGGTTATATAACCCGACCAGAGCGAGTCTCCGAACCCGAGGCGTCTTGCGCTTTAAAGCCATCATCATCGCTGAGTGGAATTCTGGCCTTATTTCCTTCTGCCTCAAGTAGTAAGGCTGCATCCTCTCTCACCTAACTTTTTAACGCCACTCGCTAAGGAGAGGTTGCCGCCCCGGGCGCATCTGTGCAAGCCAGGTCGATCAGAAACGAACTTGCGTCTTTGATATTGTGAAAACGGGTGTAGTACACCAGCCACGCACCCTTCCACCACAGAGGAATAAGAACGCGTTGCATGGATAGCTGATAAGTGTGACACAGCTTTAAACATCCCCAGGATGCCATACTTCGATTGATCTGGTCACGTCTGAAGAGCCTTAAGTAATCCCAAAAGCACGCCGGGATGATTCTTGGGTCAGATGGTCAGGTCAGAGGTCAGGCCATCATACACGAAGGTCGTAGCGTCGTGGTGAAGAAGAGGGAGGGACCAGGCAGGCTCGCTGTCACTGTCTGAGGTAACCAGGTAACTATGGGTCACACGATGTTAGGGAGAGAGAGAGAGAGAGAGAGAGAGAGAGAGAGAGAGAGAGAGAGGAGAGAGAGAGAGAGAGAGAGGATCATCATGCGCATCGTACACAACCACAGCGCCAGACCTGTGGAATCGCGTCGTGGGGATATTCTTCATAATTACCACACGTGCCCTCCCTCTGACATGCGTTACTCCCTCCCTCTTGCCCCCACCTGAGGCTGGCCAGGAATACGATCACGGAAATAACTCTCTCTCTCTCTCTCTCTCTCTCTCTCTCTCTCTCTCTCTCTCTCTCTCTCTCTCTCTCTCTCTCCGAGGAATGAGGAAGTCTACTCGCGTGGTGTCCTCCTCAGATTTAGAACATAAACACTGACGGACTGGCTCCTCGTCAACATTGGCCGCTGACTTATTAGGTCACTAACCTCCGCAGAACGAGCCTGGTCCTAGGTAGGTACCAGCAGTACCACCTAGGCTTGGTGGCACATAATGCTCCCTACATCCCATCAGTATAGTTCCACCCTCTGTTGGCTGCACTCTGGTTTCGCCACGCTGCTGCTGTACATGACCGATTGAGATCTGACCTGGACGTGTTGGCTATGAGGCCGTTGCTCTCTTCTGGTAACTGGCACTTCCTCGCCGAAGTGGGAAAGACGACAGAGAACGAATAAGACCCAACCTGTGTGTGTGTGTGTGTGTGTGTGTGTGTGTGTGTGTGTGAGTGTGTGTGTGTGTCCGGACGCCATGGCAAGACACGAACGTGCTGGGCAAGGAGGCCAATGTAGATCTGACACCCATGTTTACACGACGCACAAATGACATTACAAAAACGGGTGGGGCTCACTTCAGACACCAGGTTCGTACAGTCTTCTTGGGAAGAGTAGTCAAGACGGGAGGAACGGAGGACAAGACGCGATATACTATACACACACACACACACACACACACACACACACACACACACACATATAAGACCACATCACCACTACACGGGAGGATACACCTGTCCGCTATACGAGCACGACCGCAGCCGCCCAACTGGTGAGAACCGGACCTCTGTCCCTCCCTAGAGAGAAGACATCGTCAGTTCTGATGAATGAGACGAATAACTACAGAAAACTTTAAAACGTCACAGTTTTCATAAACCTCGACGGCGTTTAGAGTAAAAACGAACAATAAATGAATGAAAAGATGAAAGATGGAATACAATAGAAACAACGAAAATAGCACAATACAATCACCAGCTACATTTAGCACAATGGAATCCCGTCACCTTTGACTGAACTACGCTGTACTTGGTCATGTTCACAGCACAGTATCAACAGACACGTTACTGATACAGTTACGTAGACCAGCCGGCTCTTTAATCAAATTCCAGAGAACAGGGTTCGAAGAACTTTGAAATTAAAAAAAGAAAAAAGTTGTTTGGTCCACGTGAATACATATATATATATATATATATATATATATATATATATATATATATATATATATATATATATATATATATATATATATATATATATATTATCCCTGGGGATAGGGGAGAAAGAATACTTCCCACGTATTCCCTGCATGTCGTAGAAGGCGACTAAAAGGGGAGGGAGCGGGTGGCTGGAAATCCTCCCCTCTCGCTTTTTTTTTAATTTTCCAAAAGAGGGAACAGAGAAGGGGGCCAGGTGAGGATATTCCCTCAAAGGCCCAGTCCTCTGTTCTCAACGCTACCTCGCTGATGCGGGAAATGGCGAATAGTATGAAAAGAAAGAAAAAAAATATATATATATATATATTTACACAGTGTATCATCATGCGTGTTGGGGTGGGACAACAGTGTCGGGTCGAAATGGCTGGGGATATTTCTTCTCTATCCCTTTTCTTACTTTATCTCTGTTGACTTTAGCTACCCTAGGCCCGGACTGGATATAAAACAGTTGTCCTCTCTGCATTCACTTGGAGGCAAGATACGAAAGAGCTGCAGAGCCCCGGACGGTCCTCAAAACACTACCAACTGAACACTGCACAGCACACGGGCCATCTCGCCTCCAATATACGACGACTCAACCTTAACCAGCCTTACGTATTTCTCGAACTCAAGTCTCGAAATGCTGAACAAGTTTACTGGCAAAACACTGACTTTGTGTGTAAGATCAAATATTACCGTTATGTTTATATACTAGTTTACTCAAGTTCTGTGTCACAGAGTTTTGTGAGCGAATGAATAATGAAGGAGAGCCAGCCGTGTGAGCTAAGCAGATCGTCTCACAACCAATGGTCGAGCTGTTCACTTTACGTCTCTGAGCCTCACGTTACCCCTCAACAGTTAACCTGGTGTTGAAATGAACACATCCGATAGACATGTAAAATGACGAGTTCTCTGACGTTCCTGTCTCATCAGTCTGTTCTCTCCTGCTGCTGTAGCGATGTTTTTTCACAACGATCATAAGCTCTGTGTACAGGAGACCACCTCTGTGTGGACCCCGCCTCTCATGATAGATCGGTCACGGGAGAGAGGAGGAGACCCGCTGGCAGTGTCAACAGAGCTGGGCTGGACACGCCTCTGTGAGGGTAGATAAATCTAACATAGACTTCTCTAGTTAGAGTCTTGTCGTGCATACATATACGTACATATGTCAAGATCTACACACACACACACACACACACACACACACACACACACACACACGTAAATCCTCTTCAGATTGTAGGAAAATGTATACTGGTGGTGGTCAGCTTCAGTTAGTGCAACTAGAAAATTTATGACCTCTTGCGCTGCCTGACCCAAAAATGAATATTATGAACTCAGGTACAGGATGACGCCAGAACCAGTCAAAACAAGATGGGCGAAGATAAAACTAGAGATAAAAGCGATAAGAATGGCACGGAGACACCAGAGAGCAAATGTTTGCGAATGTCGTTGGGAACTTGTGAACGAGCAAAGACCAAAGGATAACACAACTGGAGCCAGAGTTTAAGACAACTGAAGAAGCATACCAAGGACCATGAAGGGAGTCATGAGGCTGGAGAGGAACAGAAACACAGTTTAGGTGGTGTGTGTATGTGTGTGTGTGTGTGTGTGTGTGTGTGTGTGTGTGTGTGTGTGTGTGTGTGTGTGTGTGTGTGTGCTAGGGAAGGAGGTTCCAGGAGATACGAACACAGAGGAAAGAAAGATGAAGCCAGTACAAAGAAGGAAAAGTCTGACGTGTCTTCCCTTGATGTACTGGAGGCTGTGTGAGCAGAGGAGAGAGAAAAAAATAGATTATTAACAATATTGGTCAAGGTAACGTAAGAGTATGACCAGGAACCATTCAGGAGGAGGAAAGGACAAAAGTGGAGCATGTTTCTACCGGAATGATATCGGAAGCTGTTCAGGCAGGATAAAGGTCTCACACACACACACACACACACACACACACACACACACACACACACACACACAGAGGAGACTTCGCGTGTAAAAGCTTTCCTCTCGTTACGAATCGTATGATTGTTCTCGAGGTCTTCCCTTAACACCAGTGACCTCACCTTGGAGAACAATGGCTCACGGTAACACCAGGGGAGTGAGGGAGATCAAATCCTGAAGTGAGACGACGGTACGACCTATGAGCACGGCGGTACGACCTAGGAGCACGACGGTACGACCTATGAGCATGACAGTACGACCTATGAGCACGGCGTTACAACCTATGTATTTCATAGCCTGGACTCTAACCTCCCTAGCTGGCCCTGGCTGCTGTCTATAGGGTCAGGTCAAAGGCTTGGCCATCCATCACCCAGGGTCGTATCGTCGTCCTCAAGGCCGTCCCGTCGTGCTTGAGGGGCTGCAGAAGGACGTGCAGACACAGGCACGGCGCCGTGACCCCAGGTGTTCACAGCCACCTCTTAAGTCATCAGCAACACCCCAGTAGTGAGGGCGGCCACCACACCGTCCTCCTTGACCCAGTGACTCTGGGAAGCAGACTGATCCACCACATGCCTAAACAAAGGCGAGCTCAGGCGGCAAACCGAGAATGCCTGATGTACAGTCATGACGGTCGCTCCGTGTGCAGAGCCACCGTCCCACGCCCCTCTCTCTCTCTCTCTCTCCACTCACCTTCGAACTTTTTACCAGGAACTGTGACACACACACACACACACACACACACACACACACCTCACGGGCGCCTCATGATAAGGGCCAGGCCCTGAACAGCCTGGTGATAAAGGAGGTGATCCTGGGGACTGAAAGATAACAATCTCACACCGAAGAATGGATGAGTGTACACTCGTCCTTTACACCTCACATCATCTACGTGGACTCAGGAACGGACAACGGAGACTCGAACCCAGTAACTATAAAAGCGTATCTCGAACCATTTAAGGAGGGGCTCCTGAAGCGTGTGTCTGGCGGCTGGCGACGGGTCAAGGACCTTCGTCCTCAGCATCTGTTGGTGCTGTCTTCTGTCAACACTCACTCACTCACTCACCAAGACCATGACGTCACTAACTATCAACAATAAACATCATCTTTTCATGGATCCTTTACCGGTACTACGAGCGCTCTGAGTCGAACCCTCGAGTTTCAGCAATATATAGTTGGTGCCGCTGTCAGCGGTGAGCGTATTGCACCGCCCATGCTCATCCTGTAGGCGGTAGCGCAAAGAAGGATTACAGGGAGTCACAATAGGTCATTATCAGACCCTAGTGGACAGACAGTCATTACATAAATCATTACTAAACCGGTTCATTACGAAACCGTAAAACTTATTATGCTTGAGTTTGTAATCATGACATTCACACGTCCGTTATCCTTATCAAGTTGGCTGCTATCTATCTGTATCAGGGATACACTATTCATTACATTCATACCCTTCTAATCTTTATCAGGGAGTTCCTACTTATTACATTCATACCCCCTGTTATCTTTATCAGACTTCCTGATTAGTGTTTGGTACATTAATACCTTGTTATCTTCATTACTGTTCCTGCTCATCATATCCATATCCCTTGTTATCTTTATCAGAATTCCTATTTATCACAATGACATCCCTGTTATCTTCGTTAGTGTTCCTACTTATCACAGTCATAACTCTGTTATCTTCATTATGTTCACTACAGATCACACTGATACACTTATTATCTACGCAGGACAAATCATCGAATTCTAAAACAGGCATTAATTTGCATGATGTCCAATTATCGTCAAAGGAATTCCCTGGATGTGCATGAAGGACCCACCATTATCATCATGAGATGTCTACGTATTAATTAATCTCGAGTGACAATGAAAAAAAAAATATGACTCTAAAGAATAAAAACTGAAGTGCGCATACCCTAAGGCTTTGTTTATCTTTGTCCTTCACTCCTTCCATTTTCGAAGAAAATGAGAAAATAATGTTTCAAGGGAGACTGTCGTATAAATACATCCTGTTGCATGTGTGTCAAGTATTCTGTGGTGATGATCAAGCAGTAACTGCAGCGTTTCCCGTCTCAGTTCAGAGGCCATGATGTGCTGCACCCTATCACCTTTGCTACCCTGATGCTTGGCTTTGGTTACGAGTTTCTTTTGTTAACTCTCGATGTAAGACTGATCAAGGTTACGGTAATACATATCTAAGGTTAAGTCAGGGGTTAATACGTAAATATTCGACCATAATTCTTTCCTTTTATATGTTGATATGTGAGTAGAGTTCGTCAGCAGTGTTCTTCTTCAGATAGGTCGGAGCTTAGGCGTCCCAGAGCATGGTAGGCAGGTGTGACCTTTGACGTGACCTTGAGGTCACCCCATATGCCCTTTCGAAAGGCCATCTCTAACCCTCTACAAGGCCTCGGAGATCTTCTTCTGTATCTTTATATCTGACTAACTTCGGCTGCAGTTTCTGCTTCCCCAGCCGGTTTGCCTCCAGTAGTGCTGATCGTGTAGCGAAGAGTATCTTGGCTACGATGGAGTCCTGCTTCTTATGTTCTACTAAACCTTTACGTCCACAGTAGTGGCTCGGTTGCTCATGCTCCAATGCGCGTCACGTCAGGTATAAAGCGAAAGGGGTCATGAAATTCTTTTGTGCCTCACTCTGCCTTCAGAATAACTGCAAAGCTGTTCTTCGTAGATTCAAGCACACTTAAACAGACACACAGACACACACAAAATGTGTTGATCTGCCCTCGTAAATCACTCTATTTCCTGACCGATAACTTCTGTAATCCGCCCTTCCCTATACTTTTCTGACCTGATTAATCTACAGCATACTCTTCTAGGCATCCTAATTTCTTGCACTTCTGCTTTGGATGAATCCGCTTGCATTTCTCCCTCCTCCACCCTCTTCAACCGAACCTGTGTCCTCTCTCATACTTTCCTTGCTCGAGGTTTTCCGAGTTCTCTCCCAGCTACAGGTGGACAGAGGGAGGAACACGTGCAGGATGGCATAACACCTCGTGTGCTAAAGGAAGGTGCGTCTCTGATCTACCTCCAATCCAATTTCTTAACGTGTAGAAGCCCAATATTCACTTCTTCTAGGAATCATGCCTTACTTCAGCCCATCTCTAAGGAGATCGCTCCAGCCCCTCTAACTATCGCCTCCATCGCTCTACAATGTTTTCGAAACTCTCCTCAACTTTCATTTTCTTAACCACAAAATCTCATTCCTGTTTCTCAGATCATCAATACAGCGTATGCGGTGTATGGTCTACTGGTGGTCTTTGTCACCCGCCCTCGGTCCTCCATTCTTCAAGCTTCTTTCTTTGACCTCGACATTCCCAGAGGCCAGAGTGAGGCACAAATCTTTGCTTATCAAACCTCCTTCCTTTGGCTTTTGTGCTGTTCTCTGTACTCTAGTAAATCATTTCCTACCTCGAATATCCCATTCACTCTTGTGCCGACTATTCTACTTTAAAAAATTCAGTTCACTTTACCTCTCCTCCCCACCC